>NW_028124998.1:0-122811 GCF_965194825.1 Balaenoptera physalus | reverse complement strand
TCCCCTACACTTATGGTTGTACTGTCAAGTTCCGCTTTATGGCTGTTAGGATATACCTTATGTATTGAAGTGGTCCTCGGTTGGGTTCATAAGTACTTGCATTTCTTATATCCTCTCCTTGGTTTGATCCCTTGATCAGTGTGTAGTGTCCTTGTTTGTTTCTTGAAATAGTCTTTATCTTAAAGTCTATTTCTTCTGATATGAGAATTGTAACTCCAGGTTTCCTTTGATTTCCATGTGCATGGACTGTCTCTTGCCATATCCTCAGTTTCAGTCTGTATCTATCTCTAGGTCTAAAATGGGTCTCTTCTAGGCAGCATATATAATGGGCTTGTTGTTGTATCCCTTCAGCCAGTTTATCTGTTGTGGTTGGAGCAATGAATCCATTTACATGTAAGGTAATTGTCAATATGGATGTTCCTCTTCCCGTTTTGTTAATTGTTTTTGGTTTGTTCTAGGAGGTCTTTTCTTTTCTTTGTGATTCTTGCCTAGAGAAGTTCCTTTATCCTTTGGTATAAAGCTGTGGTGTGGTGCTGAATCCTCTTTCCGTTTGTTTTTCTGTAAAGATTTAGTTTCTCTGTCCAATCTCAATGAGATTCTTGCTGAAAACAGTAACATTGGTTGTAGGTTTTTTTCCTTTCATCTCTTTAAATACGTATACTGCCACTTCCTTCTCTCTTGCAGAATTTCTGCTGAAAGGTCGGCTGTTAACTTACGTGGATTCCCTTGAATGGTAAATGGTGCTTTGCCCATGCTGCTTTTTACATGTTTCCTATACATTTAGATTTTAATAGTTTGATGAATACGTGTCTTGGCGTGTTTCTCCTTGGAATTATCCTGTATGAGACTCTCTGTGCTTCCTGGACTTGATTACCTCTTTCCTTTCCCATACTAGGGAAGTTTTCAACTATAATCTCTTCAAATATATTCTCACGCCTTTTCTCTTTCTCTTCTTCTTCTGAGAGCCATATAATACGAATGTTGGTGCATTTAATGTTGTCCCAAGGGTCGCTGAGACTGTCCTCCGTTCCTTTCATTCTTTGTTCTTTATTTTGATCCGCAGTATTTATTTGAACTATTTTATCTTCCAGGCCACTTAACCGTTCTTGTGCCTCAGTTATTGTGCTAGTGATCCATGCTAGAGAATAATTATTTTCATTTATTGTGTTCTTCATCACTGTTTGTTTGCTCTTCAGTTCTTGTCGACCCCTGTGAAACGTTTCCTGTATTTTCTCTCTCCTATTTCCACGATGTTGAATCGTTTTTCCTATCATTATTCTGAATTCTTTTTCGGGTAGACTGCCTATTTCCTCTTCATTTGTTAGGTCTGGTGCGTTTTGACCTTGCTGCTTCGTCAGCTGTTTGTTTTTTGGTCTCCTAATTTTGGTTAACTTACTGTGCTTGGGGTTCCTTTTCACAGGCGTCATGCCCGTAGTTATTGTTGTTTTTGGTGTCTGTCCCAAGCGGCTAAGGTTTGTTAAGTGGGTTGTGTAGGCTTTTTCGTGGAGGGGAGTTATGCTTGTGTTCTTTTGAATGAGGCTGGATCCTGTCTTTCTGGTGGACATTTCCACAACTGCTGGTGTGTATTTTGGTGCCTCCGTCCTTATGATGATTTAAGGCATCCTCTCTCATAACGGATGGGACTGTTTCTGTCTTGCTCATTGTTTGGCATACGGTGTCCAGCACTGTTGCTTACTGGTCACTGAGTGAATGTGGGTCTTGGCGTTGAGAAAGAAATCTCTGGGAGATTTTCTCCATTTGATATTATGTGAAGCTGTCAGGTCTCCTGTGCACCAGTGTCCTGAACTTGGTTTTCCCTCCTCAGATGCAGAGCTCTGACTCCTGGTTAGAGCACCTAGAGACATTCATCCTCACAGCTCAGAAAAAGTGGGAGAGAAAAGAGAAGGAAACAAAGAATGAGGATAAAATAAAACAAAATAAAGTAAAATCAAATAAAATGAAGTTATTAAAATGAAAACTATGTATTAAGAGAAAATTTTAAAAATTAAAAAGAAAAGCAGTCACACAGAACTCTAGCACAAATGGTTAAAGCTTAGCTCTACAGACAAAATGACTCACAGCGGCATACACCTACACGTTCACAAAAAGTGAAAAAGTGGAAAAACTAATATATCTATGCTCACTAATCCACCTCCTCAATTTTGGACTGATTCATTGTTCTATTCAGGTGTTCCAGAGATGCAGGGTACTTCACGTTGAATGTGGAGATTTCATCCACTCTTCGTGCGGGTGCTGGGAGAGATTACTTGTTCACTTCTTTGCTCGCACAGCTCTGCTTTTAGAGTTGCATTTGTTTCATTCCATAGATTTGGGTGTTCCTATTTACATTTTCAATTTTTCCCAGGTATTTGTGATCCCATCTTAGTTTTGTACAGTGTATTCTTGGTTATGTAACAGCGTTTTGTTTATCTTCCATGTGTTTGTATTATTTACAGTTTTTTTTCTTTTAATTCCTATCTAGTTTCATAGCACTGTAGGCGGAAATTATACCTGATGCTATTTCAATTTTCTTAGATTTCTAAGGCTTTATGTGTGACCCTACATATGATATATCTTGGAGAGTGTTTCATGAGTACCTGAGGAGAGAGGGTTTTCTGTTGTTTTGCAATAGAATGTTGTATATTTATGAATGAATTCCCTCTTGTCCAACGTGTCATTGAAAGCTTATGTTTCCTAATTTAGTTTCATTTTGGATGATTTATCCATTGGTGATTGTGGGGTGGTAATGTCCCCTACTCTTATGGTTTTACTGTCAAGTTCCGCTTTATGGCTGTTAGGATATACCTTATGTATTGAAGTGCTCCTCGGTTGGGTTCATAAGTATTTGCATTTCTTATATCCTCTCCTTGGTTTGCTCCCTTGATCACTGTGTAGTGTCCTTGTTTGTTTCTTGAAATAGTCTTTATCTTTAAGTCTATTTCTTCTGATATGAGAATTGTAACTCCAGGTTTCCTTTGATTTCCATGTGCATGGAATGTCTCTTGCCATATCCTCAGTTTCAGTCTGTATCTATCCCTAGGTCTAAAATGGGTCTCTTCTAGGCAGCATATATAATGGGCTTGTTGTTGTATCCCTTCAGCCAGTTTATCTGTTGTGGTTGGAGCAATGAATCCATTTACATGTAAGGTAATTGTCAATATGGATGTTCCTCTTCCCGTTTTGTTAATTGTTTTTGGTTTGTTCTAGGAGGTCTTTTCTTTTCTTTGTGATTCCTGCCTAGGGAAGTTCCTTTATCCTTTGGTAAAAAGCTGTTGCGTGGTGCTGAATTCTCTTTCCGTTTGTTTTTCTGTAAAGTTTTTAGTTTCTCTGTCCAATCTCAATGAGATTCTTGCTGAAAACAGTAACATTGGTTGTAGGTTTTTTTCCTTTCATCTCTTTAAATACGTATACTGCCACTTCCTTCTCTCTTGCAGAATTTCTGCTGAAAGGTCGGCTGTTAACTTACGTGGATTCCCTTGAATGGTAAATGGTGCTTTGCCCATGCTGCTTTTTACATGTTTCCTATACATTTAGATTTTAAGAGTTTGATGAATACGTGTCTTGGCGTGTTTCTCCTTGGAATTATCCTGTATGAGACTCTCTGTGCTTCCTGGACTTGATTAACTCTTTCCTTTCCCATACTAGGGAAGTTTTCAACTATAATCTTTTCAAATATATTCTCACACCTTTTCTCTTTCTCTTCTTCTTCTGAGAGCCATATAATTCGAATGTTGGTGCATTTAATGTTGTCCCAAGGGTCGCTGAGACTGTCCTCCGTTCCTTTCATTCTTTGTTCTTTATTTTGATCCGCAGTATTTATTTGAACTATTTTATCTTCCAGGCCACTTAACCGTTCTTGTGCCTCAGTTATTGTGCTAGTGATCCATGCTAGAGAATAATTATTTTCATTTATTGTGTTCTTCATCACTGTTTGTTTGCTCTTCAGTTCTTGTCGACCCCTGTGAAACGTTTCCTGTATTTTCTCTCTCCTATTTCCACGATGTTGAATCGTTTTTCCTATCATTATTCTGAATTCTTTTTCGGGTAGACTGCCTATTTCCTCTTCATTTGTTAGGTCTGGTGCCTTTTGACCTTGCTGCTTCGTCAGCTGTTTGTTTTTTGGTCTGCTAATTTTGGTTAACTTACTGTGCTTGGGGTTCCTTTTCACAGGCGTCATGCCCGTAGTTATTGTTGTTTTTGGTGTCTGTCCCAAGCGGCTAAGGTTTGTTAAGTGGGTTGTGTAGGCTTTTTCGTGGAGGGGAGTTATGCTTGTGTTCTTTTGAATGAGGCTGGATCCTGTCTTTCTGGTGGGCATTTCCACAACTGCTGGTGTGTATTTTGGTGCCTCCGTCCTTATGATGATTTAAGGCATCCTCTCTGATAACGGATGGGACTGTTTCTGTCTTGCTCATTGTTTGGCATACGGTGTCCTGCACTGTTGCTTACTGGTCACTGAGTGAATGTGGGTCTTGGCGTTGAGAAAGAAATCTCTGGGAGATTTTCTCCATTTGATATTATGTGAAGCTGTCAGGTCTCCTGTGCAGCAGTGTCCTGAACTTGGTTTTCCCTCCTCAGATGCAGAGCTCTGACTCCTGGTTAGAACACCTAGAGACATTCATCCTCACAGCTCAGAAAAAGTGGGAGAGAAAAGAGAAGGAAACAAAGAATGAGGATAAAATAAAACAAAATAAAGTAAAATCAAATAAAATGAAGTTATTAAAATGAAAACTATGTATTAAGAGAAAATTTTAAAAATTAAAAAGAAAAGCAGTCACACAGAACTCTAGCACAAATGGTTAAAGCTTAGCTCTACAGACAAAATGACTCACAGCGGCATACACCTACACGTTCACAAAAAGTGAAAAAGTGGAAAAACTAATATATCTATGCTCACTAATCCACCTCCTCAATTTTGGACTGATTCATTGTTCTATTCAGGTGTTCCAGAGATGCGGGGTACTTCACGTTGAATGTGGAGATTTCATCCACTCTTCGTGCGGGTGCTGGGAGAGATTACTTTTTCGCTTCTTTGCTCGCACAGCTCTGCTTTTAGAGTTGCATTTGTTTCATTCCATAGATTTGGGTGTTCCTATTTACATTTTCAATTTTTCCCAGGTATTTGTGATCCCATCTTAGTTTTGTACAGTGTATTCTTCTTTATGTAACAGCGTTTTGTTTAGCTTCCATGTGTTTGTATTATTTACAGTTTTTTTTCTTTTAATTCCTATCTAGTTTCATAGCACTGTAGGCGGAAATTATACCTGATGCTATTTCAATTTTCTTAGATTTCTAAGGCTTTATGTGTGACCCTACATATGATATATCTTGGAGAGTGTTTCATGAGTACCTGAGGAGAGAGGGTTTTCTGTTGTTTTGCAATAGAATGTTGTATATTTATGAATGAATTCCCTCTTGTCCAACGTGTCATTGAAAGCTTATGTTTCCTAATTTAGTTTCATTTTGGATGATCTATCCATTGGTGATTGTGGGGTGGTAATGTCCCCTACTCTTATGGTTTTACTGTCAAGTTCCGCTTTATGGCTGTTAGGATATACCTTATGTATTGAAGTGCTCCTCGGTTGGGTTCATAAGTATTTGCATTTCTTATATCCTCTCCTTGGTTTGATCCCTTGATCAGTGTGTAGTGTCCTTGTTTGTTTCTTGAAATAGTCTTTATCTTAAAGTCTATTTCTTCTGATATGAGAATTGTAACTCCAGGTTTCCTTTGATTTCCATGTGCATGGAATGTCTCTTGCCATATCCTCAGTTTCAGTCTGTATCTATCCCTAGGTCTAAAATGGGTCTCTTCTAGGCAGCATATATAATGGGCTTGTTGTTGTATCCCTTCAGCCAGTTTATCTGTTGTGGTTGGAGCAATGAATCCATTTACATGTAAGGTAATTGTCAATATGGATGTTCCTCTTCCCGTTTTGTTAATTGTTTTTGGTTTGTTCTAGGAGGTCTTTTCTTTTCTTTGTGATTCCTGCCTAGGGAAGTTCCTTTATCCTTTGGTATAAAGCTGTTGCGTGGTGCTGAATTCTCTTTCCGTTTGTTTTTCTGTAAAGTTTTTAGTTTCTCTGTCCAATCTCAATGAGATTCTTGCTGAAAACAATAACATTGGTTGTAGGTTTTTTTCCTTTCATCTCTTTAAATACGTATACTGCCACTTCCTTCTCTCTTGCAGAATTTCTGCTGAAAGGTCGGCTGTTAACTTACGTGGATTCCCTTGAATGGTAAATGGTGCTTTGCCCATGCTGCTTTTCACATGTTTCCTATACATTTAGATTTTAAGAGTTTGATGAATACGTGTCTTGGCGTGTTTCTCCTTGGAATTATCCTGTATGAGACTCTCTGTGCTTCCTGGACTTGATTAACTCTTTCCTTTCCCATACTAGGGAAGTTTTCAACTATAATCTTTTCAAATATATTCTCACGCCTTTTCTCTTTCTCTTCTTCTTCTGAGAGCCATATAATTCGAATATTGGTGCATTTAATGTTGTCCCAAGGGTCGCTGAGACTGTCCTCCGTTCCTTTCATTCTTTGTTCTTTATTTTGATCCGCAGTATTTATTTGAACTATTTTATCTTCCAGGCCACTTAACCGTTCTTGTGCCTCAGTTATTGTGCTAGTGATCCATGCTAGAGAATAATTATTTTCATTTATTGTGTTCTTCATCACTGTTTGTTTGCTCTTCAGTTCTTGTCGACCCCTGTGAAACGTTTCCTGTATTTTCTCTCTCCTATTTCCACGATGTTGAATCGTTTTTCCTATCATTATTCTGAATTCTTTTTCGGGTAGACTGCCTATTTCCTCTTCATTTGTTAGGTCTGGTGCCTTTTGACCTTGCTGCTTCGTCAGCTGTTTGTGTTTTGGTCTCCTAATTTTGGTTAACTTACTGTGCTTGGGGTTCCTTTTCACAGGCGTCATGCCCGTAGTTATTGTTGTTTTTGGTGTCTGTCCCAAGCGGCTAAGGTTTGTTAAGTGGGTTGTGTAGGCTTTTTCGTGGAGGGGAGTTATGCTTGTGTTCTTTTGAATGAGGCTGGATCCTGTCTTTCTGGTGGGCATTTCCACAACTGCTGGTGTGTATTTTGGTGCCTCCGTCCTTATGATGATTTAAGGCATCCTCTCTGATAACGGATGGGACTGTTTCTGTCTTGCTCATTGTTTGGCATACGGTGTCCAGCACTGTTGCTTACTGGTCACTGAGTGAATGTGGGTCTTGGCGTTGAGAAAGAAATCTCTGGGAGATTTTCTCCATTTGATATTATGTGAAGCTGTCAGGTCTCCTGTGCACCAGTGTCCTGAACTTGGTTTTCCCTCCTCAGATGCAGAGCTCTGACTCCTGGTTAGAGCACCTAGAGACATTCATCCTCACAGCTCAGAAAAAGTGGGAGAGAAAAGAGAAGGAAACAAAGAATGAGGATAAAATAAAACAAAATAAAGTAAAATCAAATAAAATGAAGTTATTAAAATGAAAACTATGTATTAAGAGAAAATTTTAAAAATTAAAAAGAAAAGCAGTCACACAGAACTCTAGCACAAATGGTTAAAGCTTAGCTCTACAGACAAAATGACTCACAGCGGCATACACCTACACATTCACAAAAAGTGAAAAAGTGGAAAAACTAATATATCTATGCTCACTAATCCACCTCCTCAATTTTGGACTGATTCATTGTTCTATTCAGGTGTTCCAGAGATGCGGGGTACTTCACGTTGAATGTGGAGATTTCATCCACTCTTCGTGCGGGTGCTGGGAGAGATTACTTTTTCGCTTCTTTGCTCGCACAGCTCTGCTTTTGGAGTTGCATTTGTTTCATTCCATAGATTTGGGTGTTCCTATTTACATTTTCAATTTTTCCCAGGTATTTGTGATCCCATCTTAGTTTTGTACAGTGTATTCTTGGTTATGTAACAGCGTTTTGTTTAGCTTCCATGTGTTTGTATTATTTACAGTTTTTTTTCTTTTAATTCCTATCTAGTTTCATAGCACTGTAGGCGGAAATTATACCTGATGCTATTTCAATTTTCTTAGATTTCTAAGGCTTTATGTGTGACCCTACATATGATATATCTTGGAGAGTGTTTCATGAGTACCTGAGGAGAGAGGGTTTTCTGTTGTTTTGCAATAGAATGTTGTATATTTATGAATGAATTCCCTCTTGTCCAACGTGTCATTGAAAGCTTATGTTTCCTAATTTAGTTTCATTTTGGATGATCTATCCATTGGTGATTGTGGGGTGGTAATGTCCCCTACTCTTATGGTTTTACTGTCAAGTTCCGCTTTATGGCTGTTAGGATATACCTTATGTATTGAAGTGCTCCTCGGTTGGGTTCATAAGTATTTGCATTTCTTATATCCTCTCCTTGGTTTGATCCCTTGATCAGTGTGTAGTGTCCTTGTTTGTTTCTTGAAATAGTCTTTATCTTAAAGTCTATTTCTTCTGATATGAGAATTGTAACTCCAGGTTTCCTTTGATTTCCATGTGCATGGAATGTCTCTTGCCATATCCTCAGTTTCAGTCTGTATCTATCCCTAGGTCTAAAATGGGTCTCTTCTAGGCAGCATATATAATGGGCTTGTTGTTGTATCCCTTCAGCCAGTTTATCTGTTGTGGTTGGAGCAATGAATCCATTTACATGTAAGGTAATTGTCAATATGGATGTTCCTCTTCCCGTTTTGTTAATTGTTTTTGGTTTGTTCTAGGAGGTCTTTTCTTTTCTTTGTGATTCCTGCCTAGGGAAGTTCCTTTATCCTTTGGTATAAAGCTGTTGCGTGGTGCTGAATTCTCTTTCCGTTTGTTTTTCTGTAAAGTTTTTAGTTTCTCTGTCCAATCTCAATGAGATTCTTGCTGAAAACAGTAACATTGGTTGTAGGTTTTTTTCCTTTCATCTCTTTAAATACGTATACTGCCACTTCCTTCTCTCTTGCAGAATTTCTGCTGAAAGGTCGGCTGTTAACTTACGTGGATTCCCTTGAATGGTAAATGGTGCTTTGCCCATGCTGCTTTTCACATGTTTCCTATACATTTAGATTTTAAGAGTTTGATGAATACGTGTCTTGGCGTGTTTCTCCTTGGAATTATCCTGTATGAGACTCTCTGTGCTTCCTGGACTTGATTAACTCTTTCCTTTCCCATACTAGGGTAGTTTTCAACTATAATCTTTTCAAATATATTCTCACGCCTTTTCTCTTTCTCTTCTTCTTCTGAGAGCCATATAATTCGAATGTTGGTGCATTTAATGTTGTCCCAAGGGTCGCTGAGACTGTCCTCCGTTCCTTTCATTCTTTGTTCTTTATTTTGATCTGCAGTATTTATTTGAACTATTTTATCTTCCAGGCCACTTAACCGTTCTTGTGCCTCAGTTATTGTGCTAGTGATCCATCTAGAGAATAATTATTTTCATTTATTGTGTTCTTCATCACTGTTTGTTTGCTCTTCAGTTCTTGTCGACCCCTGTGAAACGTTTCCTGTATTTTCTCTCTCCTATTTCCACGATGTTGAATCGTTTTTCCTATCATTATTCTGAATTCTTTTTCGGGTAGACTGCCTATTTCCTCTTCATTTGTTAGGTCTGGTGCCTTTTGACCTTGCTGCTTCGTCAGCTGTTTGTGTTTTGGTCTCCTAATTTTGGTTAACTTACTGTGCTTGGGGTTCCTTTTCCCAGGCGTCATGCCCGTAGTTATTGTTGTTTTTGGTGTCTGTCCCAAGCGGCTAAGGTTTGTTAAGTGGGTTGTGTAGGCTTTTTCGTGGAGGGGAGTTATGCTTGTGTTCTTTTGAATGAGGCTGGATCCTGTCTTTCTGGTGGGCATTTCCACAACTGCTGGTGTGTATTTTGGTGCCTCCGTCCTTATGATGATTTAAGGCATCCTCTCTCATAACGGATGGGACTGTTTCTGTCTTGCTCATTGTTTGGCATGCGGTGTCCAGCACTGTTGCTTACTGGTCACTGAGTGAATGTGGGTCTTGGCGTTGAGAAAGAAATCTCTGGGAGATTTTCTCCATTTGATATTATGTGAAGCTGTCAGGTCTCCTGTGCACCAGTGTCCTGAACTTGGTTTTCCCTCCTCAGATGCAGAGCTCTGACTCCTGGTTAGAGCACCTAGAGACATTCATCCTCACAGCTCAGAAAAAGTGGGAGAGAAAAGAGAAGGAAACAAAGAATGAGGATAAAATAAAACAAAATAAAGTAAAATCAAATAAAATGAAGTTATTAAAATGAAAACTATGTATTAAGAGAAAATTTTAAAAATTAAAAAGAAAAGCAGTCACACAGAACTCTAGCACAAATGGTTAAAGCTTAGCTCTACAGACAAAATGACTCACAGCTGCATACACCTACACGTTCACAAAAAGTGAAAAAGTGGAAAAACTAATATATCTATGCTCACTAATCCACCTCCTCAATTTTGGACTGATTCATTGTTCTATTCAGGTGTTCCAGAGATGCGGGGTACTTCACGTTGAATGTGGAGATTTCATCCACTCTTCGTGCGGGTGCTGGGAGAGATTACTTTTTCGCTTCTTTGCTCGCACAGCTCTGCTTTTAGAGTTGCATTTGTTTCATTCCATAGATTTGGGTGTTCCTATTTACATTTTCAATTTTTCCCAGGTATTTGTGATCCCATCTTAGTTTTGTACAGTGTATTCTTGGTTATGTAACAGCGTTTTGTTTAGCTTCCATGTGTTTGTATTATTTACAGTTTTTTTTTCTTTTAATTCCTATCTAGTTTCATAGCACTGTAGGCGGAAATTATACCTGATGCTATTTCAATTTTCTTAGATTTCTAAGGCTTTATGTGTGACCCTACATATGATATATCTTGGAGAGTGTTTCATGAGTACCTGAGGAGAGAGGGTTTTCTGTTGTTTTGCAATAGAATGTTGTATATTTATGAATGAATTCCCTCTTGTCCAACGTGTCATTGAAAGCTTATGTTTCCTAATTTAGTTTCATTTTGGATGATTTATCCATTGGTGATTGTGGGGTGGTAATGTCCCCTACTCTTATGGTTTTACTGTCAAGTTCCGCTTTATGGCTGTTAGGATATACCTTATGTATTGAAGTGCTCCTCGGTTGGGTTCATAAGTATTTGCATTTCTTATATCCTCTCCTTGGTTTGCTCCCTTGATCAGTGTGTAGTGTCCTTGTTTGTTTCTTGAAATAGTCTTTATCTTTAAGTCTATTTCTTCTGATATGAGAATTGTAACTCCAGGTTTCCTTTGATTTCCATGTGCATGGAATGTCTCTTGCCATATCCTCAGTTTCAGTCTGTATCTATCCCTAGGTCTAAAATGGGTCTCTTCTAGGCAGCATATATAATGGGCTTGTTGTTGTATCCCTTCAGCCAGTTTATCTGTTGTGGTTGGAGCAATGAATCCATTTACATGTAAGGTAATTGTCAATATGGATGTTCCTCTTCCCGTTTTGTTAATTGTTTTTGGTTTGTTCTAGGAGGTCTTTTCTTTTCTTTGTGATTCCTGCCTAGGGAAGTTCCTTTATCCTTTGGTAAAAAGCTGTTGCGTGGTGCTGAATTCTCTTTCCGTTTGTTTTTCTGTAAAGTTTTTAGTTTCTCTGTCCAATCTCAATGAGATTCTTGCTGAAAACAGTAACATTGGTTGTAGGTTTTTTTCCTTTCATCTCTTTAAATACGTATACTGCCACTTCCTTCTCTCTTGCAGAATTTCTGCTGAAAGGTCGGCTGTTAACTTACGTGGATTCCCTTGAATGGTAAATGGTGCTTTTCCCATGCTGCTTTTTACATGTTTCCTATACATTTAGATTTTAAGAGTTTGATGAATACGTGTCTTGGCGTGTTTCTCCTTGGAATTATCCTGTATGAGACTCTCTGTGCTTCCTGGACTTGATTAACTCTTTCCTTTCCCATACTAGGGAAGTTTTCAACTATAATCTTTTCAAATATATTCTCACGCCTTTTCTCTTTCTCTTCTTCTTCTGAGAGCCATATAATTCGAATGTTGGTGCATTTAATGTTGTCCCAAGGGTCGCTGAGACTGTCCTCCGTTCCTTTCATTCTTTGTTCTTTATTTTGATCCGCAGTATTTATTTGAACTATTTTATCTTCCAGGCCACTTAACCGTTCTTGTGCCTCAGTTATTGTGCTAGTGATCCATGCTAGAGAATAATTATTTTCATTTATTGTGTTCTTCATCACTGTTTGTTTGCTCTTCAGTTCTTGTCGTCCCCTGTGAAACGTTTCCTGTATTTTCTCTCTCCTATTTCCACGATGTTGAATCGTTTTTCCTATCATTATTCTGAATTCTTTTTCGGGTAGACTGCCTATTTCCTCTTCATTTGTTAGGTTTGGTGCCTTTTGACCTTGCTGCTTCGTCAGCTGTTTGTTTTTTGGTCTCCTAATTTTGGTTAACTTACTGTGCTTGGGGTTCCTATTCACAGGCGTCATGCCCGTAGTTATTGTTGTTTTTGGTGTCTGTCCCAAGCGGCTAAGGTTTGTTAAGTGGGTTGTGTAGGCTTTTTCGTGGAGGGGAGTTATGCTTGTGTTCTTTTGAATGAGGCTGGATCCTGTCTTTCTGGTGGGCATTTCCACAACTGCTGGTGTGTATTTTGGTGCCTCCGTCCTTATGATGATTTAAGGCATCCTCTCTGATAACGGATGGGACTGTTTCTGTCTTGCTCATTGTTTGGCATACGGTGTCCAGCACTGTTGCTTACTGGTCACTGAGTGAATGTGGGTCTTGGCGTTGAGAAAGAAATCTCTGGGAGATTTTCTCCATTTGATATTATGTGAAGCTGTCAGGTCTCCTGTGCACCAGTGTCCTGAACTTGGTTTTCCCTCCTCAGATGCAGAGCTCTGACTCCTGGTTAGAGCACCTAGAGACATTCATCCTCACAGCTCAGAAAAAGTGGGAGAGAAAAGAGAAGGAAACAAAGAATGAGGATAAAATAAAACAAAATAAAGTAAAATCAAATAAAATGAAGTTATTAAAATGAAAACTATGTATTAAGAGAAAATTTTAAAAATTAAAAAGAAAAGCAGTCACACAGAACTCTAGCACAAATGGTTAAAGCTTAGCTCTACAGACAAAATGACTCACAGCGGCATACACCTACACGTTCACAAAAAGTGAAAAAGTGGAAAAACTAATATATCTATGCTCACTAATCCACCTCCTCAATTTTGGACTGATTCATTGTTCTATTCAGGTGTTCCAGAGATGCGGGGTACTTCACGTTGAATGTGGAGATTTCATCCACTCTTCGTGCGGGTGCTGGGAGAGATTACTTTTTCGCTTCTTTGCTCGCACAGCTCTGCTTTTAGAGTTGCATTTGTTTCATTCCATAGATTTGGGTGTTCCTATTTACATTTTCAATTTTTCCCAGGTATTTGTGATCCCATCTTAGTTTTGTACAGTGTATTCTTGTTTATGTAACAGCGTTTTGTTTAGCTTCCATGTGTTTGTATTATTTACAGTTTTTTTTCTTTTAATTCCTATCTAGTTTCATAGCACTGTAGGCGGAAATTATACCTGATGCTATTTCAATTTTCTTAGATTTCTAAGGCTTTATGTGTGACCCTACATATGATATATCTTGGAGAGTGTTTCATGAGTACCTGAGGAGAGAGGGTTTTCTGTTGTTTTGCAATAGAATGTTGTATATTTATGAATGAATTCCCTCTTGTCCAACGTGTCATTGAAAGCTTATGTTTCCTAATTTAGTTTCATTTTGGATGATCTATCCATTGGTGATTGTGGGGTGGTAATGTCCCCTACTCTTATGGTTTTACTGTCAAGTTCCGCTTTATGGCTGTTAGGATATACCTTATGTATTGAAGTGCTCCTCGGTTGGGTTCATAAGTATTTGCATTTCTTATATCCTCTCCTTGGTTTGATCCCTTGATCAGTGTGTAGTGTCCTTGTTTGTTTCTTGAAATAGTCTTTATCTTAAAGTCTATTTCTTCTGATATGAGAATTGTAACTCCAGGTTTCCTTTGATTTCCATGTGCATGGAATGTCTCTTGCCATATCCTCAGTTTCAGTCTGTATCTATCCCTAGGTCTAAAATGGGTCTCTTCTAGGCAGCATATATAATGGGCTTGTTGTTGTATCCCTTCAGCCAGTTTATCTGTTGTGGTTGGAGCAATGAATCCATTTACATGTAAGGTAATTGTCAATATGGATGTTCCTCTTCCCGTTTTGTTAATTGTTTTTGGTTTGTTCTAGGAGGTCTTTTCTTTTCTTTGTGATTCCTGCCTAGGGAAGTTCCTTTATCCTTTGGTATAAAGCTGTTGCGTGGTGCTGAATTCTCTTTCCGTTTGTTTTTCTGTAAAGTTTTTAGTTTCTCTGTCCAATCTCAATGAGATTCTTGCTGAAAACAATAACATTGGTTGTAGGTTTTTTTCCTTTCATCTCTTTAAATACGTATACTGCCACTTCCTTCTCTCTTGCAGAATTTCTGCTGAAAGGTCGGCTGTTAACTTACGTGGATTCCCTTGAATGGTAAATGGTGCTTTGCCCATGCTGCTTTTCACATGTTTCCTATACATTTAGATTTTAAGAGTTTGATGAATACGTGTCTTGGCGTGTTTCTCCTTGGAATTATCCTGTATGAGACTCTCTGTGCTTCCTGGACTTGATTAACTCTTTCCTTTCCCATACTAGGGAAGTTTTCAACTATAATCTTTTCAAATATATTCTCACGCCTTTTCTCTTTCTCTTCTTCTTCTGAGAGCCATATAATTCGAATGTTGGTGCATTTAATGTTGTCCCAAGGGTCGCTGAGACTGTCCTCCGTTCCTTTCATTCTTTGTTCTTTATTTTGATCCGCAGTATTTATTTGAACTATTTTATCTTCCAGGCCACTTAACCGTTCTTGTGCCTCAGTTATTGTGCTAGTGATCCATGCTAGAGAATAATTATTTTCATTTATTGTGTTCTTCATCACTGTTTGTTTGCTCTTCAGTTCTTGTCGTCCCCTGTGAAACGTTTCCTGTATTTTCTCTCTCCTATTTCCACGATGTTGAATCGTTTTTCCTATCATTATTCTGAATTCTTTTTCGGGTAGACTGCCTATTTCCTCTTCATTTGTTAGGTTTGGTGCCTTTTGACCTTGCTGCTTCGTCAGCTGTTTGTTTTTTGGTCTCCTAATTTTGGTTAACTTACTGTGCTTGGGGTTCCTTTTCACAGGCGTCATGCCCGTAGTTATTGTTGTTTTTGGTGTCTGTCCCAAGTGGCTAAGGTTTGTTAAGTGGGTTGTGTAGGCTTTTTCGTGGAGGGGAGTTATGCTTGTGTTCTTTTGAATGAGGCTGGATCCTGTCTTTCTGGTGGGCATTTCCACAACTGCTGGTGTGTATTTTGGTGCCTCCGTCCTTATGATGATTTAAGGCATCCTCTCTGATAACGGATGGGACTGTTTCTGTCTTGCTCATTGTTTGGCATACGGTGTCCAGCACTGTTGCTTACTGGTCACTGAGTGAATGTGGGTCTTGGCGTTGAGAAAGAAATCTCTGGGAGATTTTCTCCATTTGATATTATGTGAAGCTGTCAGGTCTCCTGTGCACCAGTGTCCTGAACTTGGTTTTCCCTCCTCAGATGCAGAGCTCTGACTCCTGGTTAGAGCACCTAGAGACATTCATCCTCACAGCTCAGAAAAAGTGGGAGAGAAAAGAGAAGGAAACAAAGAATGAGGATAAAATAAAACAAAATAAAGTAAAATCAAATAAAATGAAGTTATTAAAATGAAAACTATGTATTAAGAGAAAATTTTAAAAATTAAAAAGAAAAGCAGTCACACAGAACTCTAGCACAAATGGTTAAAGCTTAGCTCTACAGACAAAATGACTCACAGCGGCATACACCTACACGTTCACAAAAAGTGAAAAAGTGGAAAAACTAATATATCTATGCTCACTAATCCACCTCCTCAATTTTGGACTGATTCATTGTTCTATTCAGGTGTTCCAGAGATGCGGGGTACTTCACGTTGAATGTGGAGATTTCATCCACTCTTCGTGCGGGTGCTGGGAGAGATTACTTTTTCGCTTCTTTGCTCGCACAGCTCTGCTTTTAGAGTTGCATTTGTTTCATTCCATAGATTTGGGTGTTCCTATTTACATTTTCAATTTTTCCCAGGTATTTGTGATCCCATCTTAGTTTTGTACAGTGTATTCTTGGTTATGTAACAGCGTTTTGTTTAGCTTCCATGTGTTTGTATTATTTACAGTTTTTTTTCTTTTAATTCCTATCTAGTTTCATAGCACTGTAGGCGGAAATTATACCTGATGCTATTTCAATTTTCTTAGATTTCTAAGGCTTTATGTGTGACCCTACATATGATATATCTTGGAGAGTGTTTCATGAGTACCTGAGGAGAGAGGGTTTTCTGTTGTTTTGCAATAGAATGTTGTATATTTATGAATGAATTCCCTCTTGTCCAACGTGTCATTGAAAGCTTATGTTTCCTAATTTAGTTTCATTTTGGATGATCTATCCATTGGTGATTGTGGGGTGGTAATGTCCCCTACTCTTATGGTTTTACTGTCAAGTTCCGCTTTATGGCTGTTAGGATATACCTTATGTATTGAAGTGCTCCTCGGTTGGGTTCATAAGTATTTGCATTTCTTATATCCTCTCCTTGGTTTGATCCCTTGATCAGTGTGTAGTGTCCTTGTTTGTTTCTTGAAATAGTCTTTATCTTAAAGTCTATTTCTTCTGATATGAGAATTGTAACTCCAGGTTTCCTTTGATTTCCATGTGCATGGAATGTCTCTTGCCATATCCTCAGTTTCAGTCTGTATCTATCCCTAGGTCTAAAATGGGTCTCTTCTAGGCAGCATATATAATGGGCTTGTTGTTGTATCCCTTCAGCCAGTTTATCTGTTGTGGTTGGAGCAATGAATCCATTTACATGTAAGGTAATTGTCAATATGGATGTTCCTCTTCCCGTTTTGTTAATTGTTTTTGGTTTGTTCTAGGAGGTCTTTTCTTTTCTTTGTGATTCCTGCCTAGGGAAGTTCCTTTATCCTTTGGTATAAAGTTGTTGCGTGGTGCTGAATTCTCTTTCCGTTTGTTTTTCTGTAAAGTTTTTAGTTTCTCTGTCCAATCTCAATGAGATTCTTGCTGAAAACAATAACATTGGTTGTAGGTTTTTTTCCTTTCATCTCTTTAAATACGTATACTGCCACTTCCTTCTCTCTTGCAGAATTTCTGCTGAAAGGTCGGCTGTTAACTTACGTGGATTCCCTTGAATGGTAAATGGTGCTTTGCCCATGCTGCTTTTCACATGTTTCCTATACATTTAGATTTTAAGAGTTTGATGAATACGTGTCTTGGCGTGTTTCTCCTTGGAATTATCCTGTATGAGACTCTCTGTGCTTCCTGGACTTGATTAACTCTTTCCTTTCCCATACTAGGGAAGTTTTCAACTATAATCTTTTCAAATATATTCTCACGCCTTTTCTCTTTCTCTTCTTCTTCTGAGAGCCATATAATTCGAATGTTGGTGCATTTAATGTTGTCCCAAGGGTCGCTGAGACTGTCCTCCGTTCCTTTCATTCTTTGTTCTTTATTTTGATCCGCAGTATTTATTTGAACTATTTTATCTTCCAGGCCACTTAACCGTTCTTGTGCCTCAGTTATTGTGCTAGTGATCCATCTAGAGAATAATTATTTTCATTTATTGTGTTCTTCATCACTGTTTGTTTGCTCTTCAGTTCTTGTCGACCCCTGTGAAACGTTTCCTGTATTTTCTCTCTCCTATTTCCACGATGTTGAATCGTTTTTCCTATCATTATTCTGAATTCTTTTTCGGGTAGACTGCCTATTTCCTCTTCATTTGTTAGGTCTGGTGCCTTTTGACCTTGCTGCTTCGTCAGCTGTTTGTGTTTTGGTCTCCTAATTTTGGTTAACTTACTGTGCTTGGGGTTCCTTTTCCCAGGCGTCATGCCCGTAGTTATTGTTGTTTTTGGTGTCTGTCCCAAGCGGCTAAGGTTTGTTAAGTGGGTTGTGTAGGCTTTTTCGTGGAGGGGAGTTATGCTTGTGTTCTTTTGAATGAGGCTGGATCCTGTCTTTCTGGTGGGCATTTCCACAACTGCTGGTGTGTATTTTGGTGCCTCCGTCCTTATGATGATTTAAGGCATCCTCTCTGATAACGGATGGGACTGTTTCTGTCTTGCTCATTGTTTGGCATACGGTGTCCAGCACTGTTGCTTACTGGTCACTGAGTGAATGTGGGTCTTGGCGTTGAGAAAGAAATCTCTGGGAGATTTTCTCCATTTGATATTATGTGAAGCTGTCAGGTCTCCTGTGCACCAGTGTCCTGAACTTGGTTTTCCCTCCTCAGATGCAGAGCTCTGACTCCTGGTTAGAGCACCTAGAGACATTCATCCTCACAGCTCAGAAAAAGTGGGAGAGAAAAGAGAAGGAAACAAAGAATGAGGATAAAATAAAACAAAATAAAGTAAAATCAAATAAAATGAAGTTATTAAAATGAAAACTATGTATTAAGAGAAAATTTTAAAAATTAAAAAGAAAAGCAGTCACACAGAACTCTAGCACAAATGGTTAAAGCTTAGCTCTACAGACAAAATGACTCACAGCGGCATACACCTACACGTTCACAAAAAGTGAAAAAGTGGAAAAACTAATATATCTATGCTCACTAATCCACCTCCTCAATTTTGGACTGATTCATTGTTCTATTCAGGTGTTCCAGAGATGCGGGGTACTTCACGTTGAATGTGGAGATTTCATCCACTCTTCGTGCGGGTGCTGGGAGAGATTACTTTTTCGCTTCTTTGCTCGCACAGCTCTGCTTTTAGAGTTGCATTTGTTTCATTCCATAGATTTGGGTGTTCCTATTTACATTTTCAATTTTTCCCAGGTATTTGTGATCCCATCTTAGTTTTGTACAGTGTATTCTTGGTTATGTAACAGCGTTTTGTTTAGCTTCCATGTGTTTGTATTATTTACAGTTTTTTTTCTTTTAATTCCTATCTAGTTTCATAGCACTGTAGGCGGAAATTATACCTGATGCTATTTCAATTTTCTTAGATTTCTAAGGCTTTATGTGTGACCCTACATATGATATATCTTGGAGAGTGTTTCATGAGTACCTGAGGAGAGAGGGTTTTCTGTTGTTTTGCAATAGAATGTTGTATATTTATGAATGAATTCCCTCTTGTCCAACGTGTCATTGAAAGCTTATGTTTCCTAATTTAGTTTCATTTTGGATGATCTATCCATTGGTGATTGTGGGGTGGTAATGTCCCCTACTCTTATGGTTTTACTGTCAAGTTCCGCTTTATGGCTGTTAGGATATACCTTATGTATTGAAGTGCTCCTCGGTTGGGTTCATAAGTATTTGCATTTCTTATATCCTCTCCTTGGTTTGATCCCTTGATCAGTGTGTAGTGTCCTTGTTTGTTTCTTGAAATAGTCTTTATCTTAAAGTCTATTTCTTCTGATATGAGAATTGTAACTCCAGGTTTCCTTTGATTTCCATGTGCATGGAATGTCTCTTGCCATATCCTCAGTTTCAGTCTGTATCTATCCCTAGGTCTAAAATGGGTCTCTTCTAGGCAGCATATATAATGGGCTTGTTGTTGTATCCCTTCAGCCAGTTTATCTGTTGTGGTTGGAGCAATGAATCCATTTACATGTAAGGTAATTGTCAATATGGATGTTCCTCTTCCCGTTTTGTTAATTGTTTTTGGTTTGTTCTAGGAGGTCTTTTCTTTTCTTTGTGATTCCTGCCTAGAGAAGTTCCTTTATCCTTTGGTAAAAAGCTGTTGCGTGGTGCTGAATTCTCTTTCCGTTTGTTTTTCTGTAAAGTTTTTAGTTTCTCTGTCCAATCTCAATGAGATTCTTGCTGAAAACAGTAACATTGGTTGTAGGTTTTTTTCCTTTCATCTCTTTAAATACGTATACTGCCACTTCCTTCTCTCTTGCAGAATTTCTGCTGAAAGGTCGGCTGTTAACTTACGTGGATTCCCTTGAATGGTAAATGGTGCTTTGCCCATGCTGCTTTTTACATGTTTCCTATACATTTAGATTTTAAGAGTTTGATGAATACGTGTCTTGGCGTGTTTCTCCTTGGAATTATCCTGTATGAGACTCTCTGTGCTTCCTGGACTTGATTAACTCTTTCCTTTCCCATACTAGGGAAGTTTTCAACTATAATCTTTTCAAATATATTCTCACACCTTTTCTCTTTCTCTTCTTCTTCTGAGAGCCATATAAATCGAATGTTCGTGCATTTAATGTTGTCCAAATGGTCGCTGAGACTGTCCTCCGTTCCTTTCATTCTTTGTTCTTTATTTTGATCCGCAGTATTTATTTGAACTATTTTATCTTCCAGGCCCCTTAACCGTTCTTGTGCCTCAGTTATTGTGCTAGTGATCCATGCTAGAGAATAATTATTTTCATTTATTGTGTTCTTCATCACTGTTTGTTTGCTCTTCAGTTCTTGTCGACCCCTGTGAAACGTTTCCTGTATTTTCTCTCTCCTATTTCCACGATGTTGAATCGTTTTTCCTATCATTATTCTGAATTCTTTTTCGGGTAGACTGCCTATTTCCTCTTCATTTGTTAGGTCTGGTGCCTTTTGACCGTGCTGCTTCGTCAGCTGTTTGTTTTTTGGTCTCCTAATTTTGGTTAACTTACTGTGCTTGGGGTTCCTTTTCACAGGCGTCATGCCCGTAGTTATTGTTGTTTTTGGTGTCTGTCCCAAGCGGCTAAGGTTTGTTAAGTGGGTTGTGTAGGCTTTTTCGTGGAGGGGAGTTATGCTTGTGTTCTTTTGAATGAGGCTGGATCCTGTCTTTCTGGTGGGCATTTCCACAACTGCTGGTGTGTATTTTGGTGCCTCCGTCCTTATGATGATTTAAGGCATCCTCTCTGATAACGGATGGGACTGTTTCTGTCTTGCTCATTGTTTGGCATACGGTGTCCAGCACTGTTGCTTACTGGTCACTGAGTGAATGTGGGTCTTGGCGTTGAGAAAGAAATCTCTGGGAGATTTTCTCCATTTGATATTATGTGAAGCTGTCAGGTCTCCTGTGCACCAGTGTCCTGAACTTGGTTTTCCCTCCTCAGATGCAGAGCTCTGACTCCTGGTTAGAGCACCTAGAGACATTCATCCTCACAGCTCAGAAAAAGTGGGAGAGAAAAGAGAAGGACACAAAGAATGAGGATAAAATAAAACAAAATAAAGTAAAATCAAATAAAATGAAGTTATTAAAATGAAAACTATGTATTAAGAGAAAATTTTAAAAATTAAAAAGAAAAGCAGTCACACAGAACTCTAGCACAAATGGTTAAAGCTTAGCTCTACAGACAAAATGACTCACAGCGGCATACACCTACACGTTCACAAAAAGTGAAAAAGTGGAAAAACTAATATATCTATGCTCACTAATCCACCTCCTCAATTTTGGACTGATTCATTGTTCTATTCAGGTGTTCCAGAGATGCGGGGTACTTCATGTTGAATGTGGAGATTTCATCCACTCTTCGTGCGGGTGCTGGGAGAGATTACTTTTTCGCTTCTTTGCTCGCACAGCTCTGCTTTTAGAGTTGCATTTGTTTCATTCCATAGATTTGGGTGTTCCTATTTACATTTTCAATTTTTCCCAGGTATTTGTGATCCCATCTTAGTTTTGTACAGTGTATTCTTGGTTATGTAACAGCGTTTTGTTTAGCTTCCATGTGTTTGTATTATTTACAGTTTTTTTTTCTTTTAATTCCTATCTTGTTTCATAGCACTGTAGGCGGAAATTATACCTGATGCTATTTCAATTTTCTTAGATTTCTAAGGCTTTATGTGTGACCCTACATATGATATATCTTGGAGAGTGTTTCATGAGTACCTGTGGAGAGAGGGTTTTCTGTTGTTTTGCAATAGAATGTTGTATATTTATGAATGAATTCCCTCTTGTCCAACGTGTCATTGAAAGCTTATGTTTCCTAATTTAGTTTCATTTTGGATGATCTATCCATTGGTGATTGTGGGGTGGTAATGTCCCCTACTCTTATGGTTTTACTGTCAAGTTCCGCTTTATGGCTGTTAGGATATACCTTATGTATTGAAGTGCTCCTCGGTTGGGTTCATAAGTATTTGCATTTCTTATATCCTCTCCTTGGTTTGATCCCTTGATCAGTGTGTAGTGTCCTTGTTTGTTTCTTGAAATAGTCTTTATCTTAAAGTCTATTTCTTCTGATATGAGAATTGTAACTCCAGGTTTCCTTTGATTTCCATGTGCATGGAATGTCTCTTGCCATATCCTCAGTTTCAGTCTGTATCTATCCCTAGGTCTAAAATGGGTCTCTTCTAGGCAGCATATATAATGGGCTTGTTGTTGTATCCCTTCAGCCAGTTTATCTGTTGTGGTTGGAGCAATGAATCCATTTACATGTAAGGTAATTGTCAATATGGATGTTCCTCTTCCCGTTTTGTTAATTGTTTTTGGTTTGTTCTAGGAGGTCTTTTCTTTTCTTTGTGATTCCTGCCTAGGGAAGTTCCTTTATCCTTTGGTAAAAAGCTGTTGCGTGGTGCTGAATTCTCTTTCCGTTTGTTTTTCTGTAAAGTTTTTAGTTTCTCTGTCCAATCTCAATGAGATTCTTGCTGAAAACAGTAACATTGGTTGTAGGTTTTTTTCCTTTCATCTCTTTAAATACGTATACTGCCACTTCCTTCTCTCTTGCAGAATTTCTGCTGAAAGGTCGGCTGTTAACTTACGTGGATTCCCTTGAATGGTAAATGGTGCTTTGCCCATGCTGCTTTTTACATGTTTCCTATACATTTAGATTTTAAGAGTTTGATGAATACGTGTCTTGGCGTGTTTCTCCTTGGAATTATCCTGTATGAGACTCTCTGTGCTTCCTGGACTTGATTAACTCTTTCCTTTCCCATACTAGGGAAGTTTTCAACTATAATCTTTTCAAATATATTCTCACACCTTTTCTCTTTCTCTTCTTCTTCTGAGAGCCATATAAATCGAATGTTCGTGCATTTAATGTTGTCCCAAGGGTCGCTGAGACTGTCCTCCGTTCCTTTCATTCTTTGTTCTTTATTTTGATCCGCAGTATTTATTTGAACTATTTTATCTTCCAGGCCCCTTAACCGTTCTTGTGCCTCAGTTATTGTGCTAGTGATCCATGCTAGAGAATAATTATTTTCATTTATTGTGTTCTTCATCACTGTTTGTTTGCTCTTCAGTTCTTGTCGACCCCTGTGAAACGTTTCCTGTATTTTCTCTCTCCTATTTCCACGATGTTGAATCGTTTTTCCTATCATTATTCTGAATTCTTTTTCGGGTAGACTGCCTATTTCCTCTTCATTTGTTAGGTCTGGTGCCTTTTGACCGTGCTGCTTCGTCAGCTGTTTGTTTTTTGGTCTCCTAATTTTGGTTAACTTACTGTGCTTGGGGTTCCTTTTCACAGGCGTCATGCCCGTAGTTATTGTTGTTTTTGGTGTCTGTCCCAAGCGGCTAAGGTTTGTTAAGTGGGTTGTGTAGGCTTTTTCGTGGAGGGGAGTTATGCTTGTGTTCTTTTGAATGAGGCTGGATCCTGTCTTTCTGGTGGGCATTTCCACAACTGCTGGTGTGTATTTTGGTGCCTCCGTCCTTATGATGATTTAAGGCATCCTCTCTGATAACGGATGGGACTGTTTCTGTCTTGCTCATTGTTTGGCATACGGTGTCCAGCACTGTTGCTTACTGGTCACTGAGTGAATGTGGGTCTTGGCGTTGAGAAAGAAATCTCTGGGAGATTTTCTCCATTTGATATTATGTGAAGCTGTCAGGTCTCCTGTGCACCAGTGTCCTGAACTTGGTTTTCCCTCCTCAGATGCAGAGCTCTGACTCCTGGTTAGAGCACCTAGAGACATTCATCCTCACAGCTCAGAAAAAGTGGGAGAGAAAAGAGAAGGACACAAAGAATGAGGATAAAATAAAACAAAATAAAGTAAAATCAAATAAAATGAAGTTATTAAAATGAAAACTATGTATTAAGAGAAAATTTTAAAAATTAAAAAGAAAAGCAGTCACACAGAACTCTAGCACAAATGGTTAAAGCTTAGCTCTACAGACAAAATGACTCACAGCGGCATACACCTACACGTTCACAAAAAGTGAAAAAGTGGAAAAACTAATATATCTATGCTCACTAATCCACCTCCTCAATTTTGGACTGATTCATTGTTCTATTCAGGTGTTCCAGAGATGCGGGGTACTTCATGTTGAATGTGGAGATTTCATCCACTCTTCGTGCGGGTGCTGGGAGAGATTACTTTTTCGCTTCTTTGCTCGCACAGCTCTGCTTTTAGAGTTGCATTTGTTTCATTCCATAGATTTGGGTGTTCCTATTTACATTTTCAATTTTTCCCAGGTATTTGTGATCCCATCTTAGTTTTGTACAGTGTATTCTTGGTTATGTAACAGCGTTTTGTTTAGCTTCCATGTGTTTGTATTATTTACAGTTTTTTTTTCTTTTAATTCCTATCTTGTTTCATAGCACTGTAGGCGGAAATTATACCTGATGCTATTTCAATTTTCTTAGATTTCTAAGGCTTTATGTGTGACCCTACATATGATATATCTTGGAGAGTGTTTCATGAGTACCTGTGGAGAGAGGGTTTTCTGTTGTTTTGCAATAGAATGTTGTATATTTATGAATGAATTCCCTCTTGTCCAACGTGTCATTGAAAGCTTATGTTTCCTAATTTAGTTTCATTTTGGATGATCTATCCATTGGTGATTGTGGGGTGGTAATGTCCCCTACTCTTATGGTTTTACTGTCAAGTTCCGCTTTATGGCTGTTAGGATATACCTTATGTATTGAAGTGCTCCTCGGTTGGGTTCATAAGTATTTGCATTTCTTATATCCTCTCCTTGGTTTGATCCCTTGATCAGTGTGTAGTGTCCTTGTTTGTTTCTTGAAATAGTCTTTATCTTAAAGTCTATTTCTTCTGATATGAGAATTGTAACTCCAGGTTTCCTTTGATTTCCATGTGCATGGAATGTCTCTTGCCATATCCTCAGTTTCAGTCTGTATCTATCCCTAGGTCTAAAATGGGTCTCTTCTAGGCAGCATATATAATGGGCTTGTTGTTGTATCCCTTCAGCCAGTTTATCTGTTGTGGTTGGAGCAATGAATCCATTTACATGTAAGGTAATTGTCAATATGGATGTTCCTCTTCCCGTTTTGTTAATTGTTTTTGGTTTGTTCTAGGAGGTCTTTTCTTTTCTTTGTGATTCCTGCCTAGGGAAGTTCCTTTATCCTTTGGTAAAAAGCTGTTGCGTGGTGCTGAATTCTCTTTCCGTTTGTTTTTCTGTAAAGTTTTTAGTTTCTCTGTCCAATCTCAATGAGATTCTTGCTGAAAACAGTAACATTGGTTGTAGGTTTTTTTCCTTTCATCTCTTTAAATACGTATACTGCCACTTCCTTCTCTCTTGCAGAATTTCTGCTGAAAGGTCGGCTGTTAACTTACGTGGATTCCCTTGAATGGTAAATGGTGCTTTGCCCATGCTGCTTTTTACATGTTTCCTATACATTTAGATTTTAAGAGTTTGATGAATACGTGTCTTGGCGTGTTTCTCCTTGGAATTATCCTGTATGAGACTCTCTGTGCTTCCTGGACTTGATTAACTCTTTCCTTTCCCATACTAGGGAAGTTTTCAACTATAATCTTTTCAAATATATTCTCACACCTTTTCTCTTTCTCTTCTTCTTCTGAGAGCCATATAAATCGAATGTTCGTGCATTTAATGTTGTCCCAAGGGTCGCTGAGACTGTCCTCCGTTCCTTTCATTCTTTGTTCTTTATTTTGATCCGCAGTATTTATTTGAACTATTTTATCTTCCAGGCCACTTAACCGTTCTTGTGCCTCAGTTATTGTGCTAGTGATCCATGCTAGAGAATAATTATTTTCATTTATTGTGTTCTTCATCACTGTTTGTTTGCTCTTCAGTTCTTGTCGACCCCTGTGAAACGTTTCCTGTATTTTCTCTCTCCTATTTCCACGATGTTGAATCGTTTTTCCTATCATTATTCTGAATTCTTTTTCGGGTAGACTGCCTATTTCCTCTTCATTTGTTAGGTCTGGTGCCTTTTGACCTTGCTGCTTCGTCAGCTGTTTGTTTTTTGGTCTGCTAATTTTGGTTAACTTACTGTGCTTGGGGTTCCTTTTCACAGGCGTCATGCCCGTAGTTATTGTTGTTTTTGGTGTCTGTCCCAAGCGGCTAAGGTTTGTTAAGTGGGTTGTGTAGGCTTTTTCGTGGAGGGGAGTTATGCTTGTGTTCTTTTGAATGAGGCTGGATCCTGTCTTTCTGGTGGGCATTTCCACAACTGCTGGTGTGTATTTTGGTGCCTCCGTCCTTATGATGATTTAAGGCATCCTCTCTGATAACGGATGGGACTGTTTCTGTCTTGCTCATTGTTTGGCATACGGTGTCCTGCACTGTTGCTTACTGGTCACTGAGTGAATGTGGGTCTTGGCGTTGAGAAAGAAATCTCTGGGAGATTTTCTCCATTTGATATTATGTGAAGCTGTCAGGTCTCCTGTGCAGCAGTGTCCTGAACTTGGTTTTCCCTCCTCAGATGCAGAGCTCTGACTCCTGGTTAGAGCACCTAGAGACATTCATCCTCACAGCTCAGAAAAAGTGGGAGAGAAAAGAGAAGGAAACAAAGAATGAGGATAAAATAAAACAAAATAAAGTAAAATCAAATAAAATGAAGTTATTAAAATGAAAACTATGTATTAAGAGAAAATTTTAAAAATTAAAAAGAAAAGCAGTCACACAGAACTCTAGCACAAATGGTTAAAGCTTAGCTCTACAGACAAAATGACTCACAGCGGCATACACCTACACGTTCACAAAAAGTGAAAAAGTGGAAAAACTAATATATCTATGCTCACTAATCCACCTCCTCAATTTTGGACTGATTCATTGTTCTATTCAGGTGTTCCAGAGATGCGGGGTACTTCACGTTGAATGTGGAGATTTCATCCACTCTTCGTGCGGGTGCTGGGAGAGATTACTTTTTCGCTTCTTTGCTCGCACAGCTCTGCTTTTAGAGTTGCATTTGTTTCATTCCATAGATTTGGGTGTTCCTATTTACATTTTCAATTTTTCCCAGGTATTTGTGATCCCATCTTAGTTTTGTACAGTGTATTCTTGGTTATGTAACAGCGTTTTGTTTAGCTTCCATGTGTTTGTATTATTTACAGTTTTTTTTCTTTTAATTCCTATCTAGTTTCATAGCACTGTAGGCGGAAATTATACCTGATGCTATTTCAATTTTCTTAGATTTCTAAGGCTTTATGTGTGACCCTACATATGATATATCTTGGAGAGTGTTTCATGAGTACCTGAGGAGAGAGGGTTTTCTGTTGTTTTGCAATAGAATGTTGTATATTTATGAATGAATTCCCTCTTGTCCAACGTGTCATTGAAAGCTTATGTTTCCTAATTTAGTTTCATTTTGGATGATCTATCCATTGGTGATTGTGGGGTGGTAATGTCCCCTACTCTTATGGTTTTACTGTCAAGTTCCGCTTTATGGCTGTTAGGATATACCTTATGTATTGAAGTGCTCCTCGGTTGGGTTCATAAGTATTTGCATTTCTTATATCCTCTCCTTGGTTTGATCCCTTGATCAGTGTGTAGTGTCCTTGTTTGTTTCTTGAAATAGTCTTTATCTTAAAGTCTATTTCTTCTGATATGAGAATTGTAACTCCAGGTTTCCTTTGATTTCCATGTGCATGGAATGTCTCTTGCCATATCCTCAGTTTCAGTCTGTATCTATCCCTAGGTCTAAAATGGGTCTCTTCTAGGCAGCATATATAATGGGCTTGTTGTTGTATCCCTTCAGCCAGTTTATCTGTTGTGGTTGGAGCAATGAATCCATTTACATGTAAGGTAATTGTCAATATGTATGTTCCTCTTCCCGTTTTGTTAATTGTTTTTGGTTTGTTCTAGGAGGTCTTTTCTTTTCTTTGTGATTCCTGCCTAGGGAAGTTCCTTTATCCTTTGGTATAAAGCTGTTGCGTGGTGCTGAATTCTCTTTCCGTTTGTTTTTCTGTAAAGTTTTTAGTTTCTCTGTCCAATCTCAATGAGATTCTTGCTGAAAACAATAACATTGGTTGTAGGTTTTTTTCCTTTCATCTCTTTAAATACGTATACTGCCACTTCCTTCTCTCTTGCAGAATTTCTGCTGAAAGGTCGGCTGTTAACTTACGTGGATTCCCTTGAATGGTAAATGGTGCTTTGCCCATGCTGCTTTTTACATGTTTCCTATACATTTAGATTTTAAGAGTTTGATGAATACGTGTCTTGGCGTGTTTCTCCTTGGAATTATCCTGTATGAGACTCTCTGTGCTTCCTGGACTTGATTAACTCTTTCCTTTCCCATACTAGGGAAGTTTTCAACTATAATCTTTTCAAATATATTCTCACGCATTTTCTCTTTCTCTTCTTCTTCTGAGAGCCATATAATTCGAATGTTGGTGCATTTAATGTTGTCCCAAGGGTCGCTGAGACTGTCCTCCGTTCCTTTCATTCTTTGTTCTTTATTTTGATCCGCAGTATTTATTTGAACTATTTTATCTTCCAGGCCACTTAACCGTTCTTGTGCCTCAGTTATTGTGCTAGTGATCCATCTAGAGAATAATTATTTTCATTTATTGTGTTCTTCATCACTGTTTGTTTGCTCTTCAGTTCTTGTCGACCCCTGTGAAACGTTTCCTGTATTTTCTCTCTCCTATTTCCACGATGTTGAATCGTTTTTCCTATCATTATTCTGAATTCTTTTTCGGGTAGACTGCCTATTTCCTCTTCATTTGTTAGGTCTGGTGCCTTTTGACCTTGCTGCTTCGTCAGCTGTTTGTGTTTTGGTCTCCTAATTTTGGTTAACTTACTGTGCTTGGGGTTCCTTTTCACAGGCGTCATGCCCGTAGTTATTGTTGTTTTTGGTGTCTGTCCCAAGCGGCTAAGGTTTGTTAAGTGGGTTGTGTAGGCTTTTTCGTGGAGGGGAGTTATGCTTGTGTTCTTTTGAATGAGGCTGGATCCTGTCTTTCTGGTGGGCATTTCCACAACTGCTGGTGTGTATTTTGGTGCCTCCGTCCTTATGATGATTTAAGGCATCCTCTCTGATAACGGATGGGACTGTTTCTGTCTTGCTCATTGTTTGGCATACGGTGTCCTGCACTGTTGCTTACTGGTCACTGAGTGAATGTGGGTCTTGGCGTTGAGAAAGAAATCTCTGGGAGATTTTCTCCATTTGATATTATGTGAAGCTGTCAGGTCTCCTGTGCAGCAGTGTCCTGAACTTGGTTTTCCCTCCTCAGATGCAGAGCTCTGACTCCTGGTTAGAGCACCTAGAGACATTCATCCTCACAGCTCAGAAAAAGTGGGAGAGAAAAGAGAAGGAAACAAAGAATGAGGATAAAATAAAACAAAATAAAGTAAAATCAAATAAAATGAAGTTATTAAAATGAAAACTATGTATTAAGAGAAAATTTTAAAAATTAAAAAGAAAAGCAGTCACACAGAACTCTAGCACAAATGGTTAAAGCTTAGCTCTACAGACAAAATGACTCACAGCGGCATACACCTACACGTTCACAAAAAGTGAAAAAGTGGAAAAACTAATATATCTATGCTCACTAATCCACCTCCTCAATTTTGGACTGATTCATTGTTCTATTCAGGTGTTCCAGAGATGCGGGGTACTTCACGTTGAATGTGGAGATTTCATCCACTCTTCGTGCGGGTGCTGGGAGAGATTACTTTTTCGCTTCTTTGCCGCACAGCTCTGCTTTTAGAGTTGCATTTGTTTCATTCCATAGATTTGGGTGTTCCTATTTACATTTTCAATTTTTCCCAGGTATTTGTGATCCCATCTTAGTTTTGTACAGTGTATTCTTGGTTATGTAACAGCGTTTTGTTTAGCTTCCATGTGTTTGTATTATTTACAGTTTTTTTTCTTTTAATTCCTATCTAGTTTCATAGCACTGTAGGCGGAAATTATACCTGATGCTATTTCAATTTTCTTAGATTTCTAAGGCTTTATGTGTGACCCTACATATGATATATCTTGGAGAGTGTTTCATGAGTACCTGAGGAGAGAGGGTTTTCTGTTGTTTTGCAATAGAATGTTGTATATTTATGAATGAATTCCCTCTTGTCCAACGTGTCATTGAAAGCTTATGTTTCCTAATTTAGTTTCATTTTGGATGATCTATCCATTGGTGATTGTGGGGTGGTAATGTCCCCTACTCTTATGGTTTTACTGTCAAGTTCCGCTTTATGGCTGTTAGGATATACCTTATGTATTGAAGTGCTCCTCGGTTGGGTTCATAAGTATTTGCATTTCTTATATCCTCTCCTTGGTTTGATCCCTTGATCAGTGTGTAGTGTCCTTGTTTGTTTCTTGAAATAGTCTTTATCTTAAAGTCTATTTCTTCTGATATGAGAATTGTAACTCCAGGTTTCCTTTGATTTCCATGTGCATGGAATGTCTCTTGCCATATCCTCAGTTTCAGTCTGTATCTATCCCTAGGTCTAAAATGGGTCTCTTCTAGGCAGCATATATAATGGGCTTGTTGTTGTATCCCTTCAGCCAGTTTATCTGTTGTGGTTGGAGCAATGAATCCATTTACATGTAAGGTAATTGTCAATATGGATGTTCCTCTTCCCGTTTTGTTAATTGTTTTTGGTTTGTTCTTGGAGGTCTTTTCTTTTCTTTGTGATTCCTGCCTAGGGAAGTTCCTTTATCCTTTGGTATAAAGCTGTTGCGTGGTGCTGAATTCTCTTTCCGTTTGTTTTTCTGTAAAGTTTTTAGTTTCTCTGTCCAATCTCAATGAGATTCTTGCTGAAAACAATAACATTGGTTGTAGGTTTTTTTCCTTTCATCTCTTTAAATACGTATACTGCCACTTCCTTCTCTCTTGCAGAATTTCTGCTGAAAGGTCGGCTGTTAACTTACGTGGATTCCCTTGAATGGTAAATGGTGCTTTGCCCATGCTGCTTTTCACATGTTTCCTATACATTTAGATTTTAAGAGTTTGATGAATACGTGTCTTGGCGTGTTTCTCCTTGGAATTATCCTGTATGAGACGCTCTGTGCTTCCTGGACTTGATTAACTCTTTCCTTTCCCATACTAGGGAAGTTTTCAACTATAATCTTTTCAAATATATTCTCACGCCTTTTCTCTTTCTCTTCTTCTTCTGAGAGCCATATAATTCGAATGTTGGTGCATTTAATGTTGTCCCAAGGGTCGCTGAGACTGTCCTCCGTTCCTTTCATTCTTTGTTCTTTATTTTGATCCGCAGTATTTATTTGAACTATTTTATCTTCCAGGCCACTTAACCGTTCTTGTGCCTCAGTTATTGTGCTAGTGATCCATCTAGAGAATAATTATTTTCATTTATTGTGTTCTTCATCACTGTTTGTTTGCTCTTCAGTTCTTGTCGACCCCTGTGAAACGTTTCCTGTATTTTCTCTCTCCTATTTCCACGATGTTGAATCGTTTTTCCTATCATTATTCTGAATTCTTTTTCGGGTAGACTGCCTATTTCCTCTTCATTTGTTAGGTCTGGTGCCTTTTGACCTTGCTGCTTCGTCAGCTGTTTGTGTTTTGGTCTCCTAATTTTGGTTAACTTACTGTGCTTGGGGTTCCTTTTCCCAGGCGTCATGCCCGTAGTTATTGTTGTTTTTGGTGTCTGTCCCAAGCGGCTAAGGTTTGTTAAGTGGGTTGTGTAGGCTTTTTCGTGGAGGGGAGTTATGCTTGTGTTCTTTTGAATGAGGCTGGATCCTGTCTTTCTGGTGGGCATTTCCACAACTGCTGGTGTGTATTTTGGTGCCTCCGTCCTTATGATGATTTAAGGCATCCTCTCTCATAACGGATGGGACTGTTTCTGTCTTGCTCATTGTTTGGCATACGGTGTCCAGCACTGTTGCTTACTGGTCACTGAGTGAATGTGGGTCTTGGCGTTGAGAAAGAAATCTCTGGGAGATTTTCTCCATTTGATATTATGTGAAGCTGTCAGGTCTCCTGTGCACCAGTGTCCTCAACTTGGTTTTCCCTCCTCAGATGCAGAGCTCTGACTCCTGGTTAGAGCACCTAGAGACATTCATCCTCACAGCTCAGAAAAAGTGGGAGAGAAAAGAGAAGGAAACAAAGAATGAGGATAAAATAAAACAAAATAAAGTAAAATCAAATAAAATGAAGTTATTAAAATGAAAACTATGTATTAAGAGAAAATTTTAAAAATTAAAAAGAAAAGCAGTCACACAGAACTCTAGCACAAATGGTTAAAGCTTAGCTCTACAGACAAAATGACTCACAGCGGCATACACCTACACGTTCACAAAAAGTGAAAAAGTGGAAAAACTAATATATCTATGCTCACTAATCCACCTCCTCAATTTTGGACTGATTCATTGTTCTATTCAGGTGTTCCAGAGATGCGGGGTACTTCACGTTGAATGTGGAGATTTCATCCACTCTTCGTGCGGGTGCTGGGAGAGATTACTTTTTCGCTTCTTTGCTCGCACAGCTCTGCTTTTAGAGTTGCATTTGTTTCATTCCATAGATTTGGGTGTTCCTATTTACATTTTCAATTTTTCCCAGGTATTTGTGATCCCATCTTAGTTTTGTACAGTGTATTCTTGGTTATGTAACAGCGTTTTGTTTAGCTTCCATGTGTTTGTATTATTTACAGTTTTTTTTCTTTTAATTCCTATCTAGTTTCATAGCACTGTAGGCGGAAATTATACCTGATGCTATTGCAATTTTCTTAGATTTCTAAGGCTTTATGTGTGACCCTACATATGATATAACTTGGAGAGTGTTTCATGAGTACATGAGGAGAGAGGGTTTTCTGTTGTTTTGCAATAGAATGTTGTATATTTATGAATGAATTCCCTCTTGTCCAACGTGTCATTGAAAGCTTATGTTTCCTAATTTAGTTTCATTTTGGATGATCTATCCATTGGTGATTGTGGGGTGGTAATGTCCCCTACTCTTATGGTTTTACTGTCAAGTTCCGCTTTATGGCTGTTAGGATATACCTTATGTATTGAAGTGCTCCTCGGTTGGGTTCATAAGTATTTGCATTTCTTATATCCTCTCCTTGGTTTGATCCCTTGATCAGTGTGTAGTGTCCTTGTTTGTTTCTTGAAATAGTCTTTATCTTAAAGTCTATTTCTTCTGATATGAGAATTGTAACTCCAGGTTTCCTTTGATTTCCATGTGCATGGAATGTCTCTTGCCATATCCTCAGTTTCAGTCTGTATCTATCCCTAGGTCTAAAATGGGTCTCTTCTAGGCAGCATATATAATGGGCTTGTTGTTGTATCCCTTCAGCCAGTTTATCTGTTGTGGTTGGAGCAATGAATCCATTTACATGTAAGGTAATTGTCAATATGGATGTTCCTCTTCCCGTTTTGTTAATTGTTTTTGGTTTGTTCTTGGAGGTCTTTTCTTTTCTTTGTGATTCCTGCCTAGGGAAGTTCCTTTATCCTTTGGTATAAAGCTGTTGCGTGGTGCTGAATTCTCTTTCCGTTTGTTTTTCTGTAAAGTTTTTAGTTTCTCTGTCCAATCTCAATGAGATTCTTGCTGAAAACAATAACATTGGTTGTAGGTTTTTTTCCTTTCATCTCTTTAAATACGTATACTGCCACTTCCTTCTCTCTTGCAGAATTTCTGCTGAAAGGTCGGCTGTTAACTTACGTGGATTCCCTTGAATGGTAAATGGTGCTTTGCCCATGCTGCTTTTCACATGTTTCCTATACATTTAGATTTTAAGAGTTTGATGAATACGTGTCTTGGCGTGTTTCTCCTTGGAATTATCCTGTATGAGACGCTCTGTGCTTCCTGGACTTGATTAACTCTTTCCTTTCCCATACTAGGGAAGTTTTCAACTATAATCTTTTCAAATATATTCTCACGCCTTTTCTCTTTCTCTTCTTCTTCTGAGAGCCATATAATTCGAATGTTGGTGCATTTAATGTTGTCCCAAGGGTCGCTGAGACTGTCCTCCGTTCCTTTCATTCTTTGTTCTTTATTTTGATCCGCAGTATTTATTTGAACTATTTTATCTTCCAGGCCACTTAACCGTTCTTGTGCCTCAGTTATTGTGCTAGTGATCCATCTAGAGAATAATTATTTTCATTTATTGTGTTCTTCATCACTGTTTGTTTGCTCTTCAGTTCTTGTCGACCCCTGTGAAACGTTTCCTGTATTTTCTCTCTCCTATTTCCACGATGTTGAATCGTTTTTCCTATCATTATTCTGAATTCTTTTTCGGGTAGACTGCCTATTTCCTCTTCATTTGTTAGGTCTGGTGCCTTTTGACCTTGCTGCTTCGTCAGCTGTTTGTGTTTTGGTCTCCTAATTTTGGTTAACTTACTGTGCTTGGGGTTCCTTTTCCCAGGCGTCATGCCCGTAGTTATTGTTGTTTTTGGTGTCTGTCCCAAGCGGCTAAGGTTTGTTAAGTGGGTTGTGTAGGCTTTTTCGTGGAGGGGAGTTATGCTTGTGTTCTTTTGAATGAGGCTGGATCCTGTCTTTCTGGTGGGCATTTCCACAACTGCTGGTGTGTATTTTGGTGCCTCCGTCCTTATGATGATTTAAGGCATCCTCTCTCATAACGGATGGGACTGTTTCTGTCTTGCTCATTGTTTGGCATACGGTGTCCAGCACTGTTGCTTACTGGTCACTGAGTGAATGTGGGTCTTGGCGTTGAGAAAGAAATCTCTGGGAGATTTTCTCCATTTGATATTATGTGAAGCTGTCAGGTCTCCTGTGCACCAGTGTCCTCAACTTGGTTTTCCCTCCTCAGATGCAGAGCTCTGACTCCTGGTTAGAGCACCTAGAGACATTCATCCTCACAGCTCAGAAAAAGTGGGAGAGAAAAGAGAAGGAAACAAAGAATGAGGATAAAATAAAACAAAATAAAGTAAAATCAAATAAAATGAAGTTATTAAAATGAAAACTATGTATTAAGAGAAAATTTTAAAAATTAAAAAGAAAAGCAGTCACACAGAACTCTAGCACAAATGGTTAAAGCTTAGCTCTACAGACAAAATGACTCACAGCGGCATACACCTACACGTTCACAAAAAGTGAAAAAGTGGAAAAACTAATATATCTATGCTCACTAATCCACCTCCTCAATTTTGGACTGATTCATTGTTCTATTCAGGTGTTCCAGAGATGCGGGGTACTTCACGTTGAATGTGGAGATTTCATCCACTCTTCGTGCGGGTGCTGGGAGAGATTACTTTTTCGCTTCTTTGCTCGCACAGCTCTGCTTTTAGAGTTGCATTTGTTTCATTCCATAGATTTGGGTGTTCCTATTTACATTTTCAATTTTTCCCAGGTATTTGTGATCCCATCTTAGTTTTGTACAGTGTATTCTTGGTTATGTAACAGCGTTTTGTTTACCTTCCATGTGTTTGTATTATTTACAGTTTTTTTTCTTTTAATTCCTATCTAGTTTCATAGCACTGTAGGCGGAAATTATACCTGATGCTATTTCAATTTTCTTAGATTTCTAAGGCTTTATGTGTGACCCTACATATGATATAACTTGGAGAGTGTTTCATGAGTACATGAGGAGAGAGGGTTTTCTGTTGTTTTGCAATAGAATGTTGTATATTTATGAATGAATTCCCTCTTGTCCAACGTGTCATTGAAAGCTTATGTTTCCTAATTTAGTTTCATTTTGGATGATCTATCCATTGGTGATTGTGGGGTGGTAATGTCCCCTACTCTTATGGTTTTACTGTCAAGTTCCGCTTTATGGCTGTTAGGATATACCTTATGTATTGAAGTGCTCCTCGGTTGGGTTCATAAGTATTTGCATTTCTTATATCCTCTCCTTGGTTTGATCCCTTGATCAGTGTGTAGTGTCCTTGTTTGTTTCTTGAAATAGTCTTTATCTTAAAGTCTATTTCTTCTGATATGAGAATTGTAACTCCAGGTTTCCTTTGATTTCCATGTGCATGGAATGTCTCTTGCCATATCCTCAGTTTCAGTCTGTATCTATCCCTAGGTCTAAAATGGGTCTCTTCTAGGCAGCATATATAATGGGCTTGTTGTTGTATCCCTTCAGCCAGTGTATCTGTTGTGGTTGGAGCAATGAATCCATTTACATGTAAGGTAATTGTCAATATGGATGTTCCTCTTCCCGTTTTGTTAATTGTTTTTGGTTTGTTCTAGGAGGTCTTTTCTTTTCTTTGTGATTCCTGCCTAGGGAAGTTCCTTTATCCTTTGGTATAAAGCTGTTGCGTGGTGCTGAATTCTCTTTCCGTTTGTTTTTCTGTAAAGTTTTTAGTTTCTCTGTCCAATCTCAATGAGATTTTTGCTGAAAACAGTAACATTGGTTGTAGGTTTTTTCCTTTCATCTCTTTAAATACGTATCCTGCCACTTCCTTCTCTCTTGCAGAATTTCTGCTGAAAGGTCGGCTGTTAACTTACGTGGATTCCCTTGAATGGTAAATGGTGCTTTTCCCATGCTGCTTTTTACATGTTTCCTATACATTTCGATTTTAATAGTTTGATGAATACGTGTCTTGGCGTGTTTCTCCTTGGATTTATCCTGTATGAGACTCTCTGTGCTTCCTGGACTTGATTAACTCTTTCTTTTCCCATACTAGGGTAGTTTTCAATTATAATCTCTTCAAATATATTCTCACGCCTTTTCTCTTTCTCTTCTTCTTCTGAGAGCCATATAATTCGAATGTTGGTGCATTTAATGTTGTCCCAAGGGTCGCTGAGACTGTCCTCCGTTCCTTTCATTCTTTGTTCTTTATTTTGATCCGCAGTATTTATTTGAACTATTTTATCTTCCAGGCCACTTAACCGTTCTTGTGCCTCAGTTATTGTGCTAGTGATCCATGCTAGAGAATAATTATTTTCATTTATTGTGTTCTTCATCACTGTTTGTTTGCTCTTCAGTTCTTGTCGACCCCTGTGAAACGTTTCCTGTATTTTCTCTCTCCTATTTCCACGATGTTGAATTGCTTTTCCTTTCATTATTCTGAATTCTTTTTCGGGTAGACTGCCTATTTCCTCTTCATTTGTTAGGTCTGGTGCGTTTTGACCTTGCTGCTTCGTCAGCTGTGTGTTTTTTGGTCTCCTAATTTTGGTTAACTTACTGTGCTTGGGGTTCCTTTTCACAGGCGTCATGCCCGTAGTTATTGTTGTTTTTGGTGTCTGTCCCAAGCGGCTAAGGTTTGTTAAGTGGGTTGTGTAGGCTTCTTCGTGGAGGGGAGTTATGCTTGTGTTCTTTTGAATGAGGCTGGATCCTGTCTTTCTGGTGGGCATTTCCACAACTGCTGGTGTGTATTTTGGTGCCTCCGTCCTTATGATGATTTAAGGCATCCTCTCTCATAACGGATGGGACTGTTTCTGTCTTGCTCATTGTTTGGCATACGGTGTCCAGCACTGTTGCTTACTGGTCACTGAGTGAATGTGGGTCTTGGCGTTGAGAAAGAAATCTCTGGGAGATTTTCTCCATTTGATATTATGTGAAGCTGTCAGGTCTCCTGTGCACCAGTGTCCTCAACTTGGTTTTCCCTCCTCAGATGCAGAGCTCTGACTCCTGGTTAGAGCACCTAGAGACATTCATCCTCACAGCTCAGAAAAAGTGGGAGAGAAAAGAGAAGGAAACAAAGAATGAGGATAAAATAAAACAAAATAAAGTAAAATCAAATAAAATGAAGTTATTAAAATGAAAACTATGTATTAAGAGAAAATTTTAAAAATTAAAAAGAAAAGCAGTCACACAGAACTCTAGCACAAATGGTTAAAGCTTAGCTCTACAGACAAAATGACTCACAGCGGCATACACCTACACGTTCACAAAAAGTGAAAAAGTGGAAAAACTAATATATCTATGCTCACTAATCCACCTCCTCAATTTTGGACTGATTCATTGTTCTATTCAGGTGTTCCAGAGATGCGGGGTACTTCACGTTGAATGTGGAGATTTCATCCACTCTTCGTGCGGGTGCTGGAGGAGATTACTTTTTCGCTTCTTTGCTCGGACAGTTCTTCTTTTAGAGTTGCATTTGTTTCATTCCATAGATTTGGGTGTTCCTATTTACATTTTCAATTTTTCCCATTTATTTGTGATCCCATCTTAGTTTTCTACAGTGTATTCTTGGTTATGTAACAGCGTTTTGTTTAGCTTCCATGTGTTTGTATTATTTACAGTTTTTTTTCTTTTAATTCCTATCTAGTTTCATAGCACTGTAGGCGGAAATTATACCTGATGCTATTTCAAATTTCTTAGATTTCTAAGGCTTTATGTGTGACCCTACATATGATATAGCTTGGAGAGTGTTTCATGAGTACCTGAGGAGAGAGTGTTTTCTGTTGATTTGCAATAGAATGTTGTATATTTATGAATGAATTCCCTATTGTTCAATGTGTCATTGAAAGCTTATGTTTCCTAATTTAGTTTCATTTTGTATGATCTATCCATTGGTGACTGTGGGGTGGTAATATCCCCTACTCTTTTGGTTGTACTGTCAAGTTTCGCTTTATGGCTGTTAGGATATACCTTATGTATTGAAGTGCTCCTCGGTTGGGTTCATAAGTACTTGCATTTCTTATATCCTCTCCTTCGTTTGATCCCTTGATCAGTGTGTAGTGTCCTTGTTTGTTTCTTGAAATAGTCTTTATCTTAAAGTCTATTTCTTCTGATATGAGAATTGTAACTCCAGGTTTCCTTTGATTTCCATGTGCATGGAATGTCTCTTGCCATATCCTCAGTTTCAGTCTGTATCTATCCCTAGGTCTAAAATGGGTCTCTTCTAGGCAGCATATATAATGGGCTTGTTGTTGTATCCCTTCAGCCAGTTTATCTGTTGTGGTTGGAGCAATGAATCCATTTACATGTAAGGTAATTGTCAATATGGATGTTCCTCTTCCCGTTTTGTTAATTGTTTTTGGTTTGTTCTTGGAGGTCTTTTCTTTTCTTTGTGATTCCTGCCTAGGGAAGTTCCTTTATCCTTTGGTATAAAGCTGTTGCGTGGTGCTGAATTCTCTTTCCGTTTGTTTTTCTGTAAAGTTTTTAGTTTCTCTGTCCAATCTCAATGAGATTCTTGCTGAAAACAATAACATTGGTTGTAGGTTTTTTTCCTTTCATCTCTTTAAATACGTATACTGCCACTTCCTTCTCTCTTGCAGAATTTCTGCTGAAAGGTCGGCTGTTAACTTACGTGGATTCCCTTGAATGGTAAATGGTGCTTTGCCCATGCTGCTTTTCACATGTTTCCTATACATTTAGATTTTAAGAGTTTGATGAATACGTGTCTTGGCGTGTTTCTCCTTGGAATTATCCTGTATGAGACGCTCTGTGCTTCCTGGACTTGATTAACTCTTTCCTTTCCCATACTAGGGAAGTTTTCAACTATAATCTTTTCAAATATATTCTCACGCCTTTTCTCTTTCTCTTCTTCTTCTGAGAGCCATATAATTCGAATGTTGGTGCATTTAATGTTGTCCCAAGGGTCGCTGAGACTGTCCTCCGTTCCTTTCATTCTTTGTTCTTTATTTTGATCCGCAGTATTTATTTGAACTATTTTATCTTCCAGGCCACTTAACCGTTCTTGTGCCTCAGTTATTGTGCTAGTGATCCATCTAGAGAATAATTATTTTCATTTATTGTGTTCTTCATCACTGTTTGTTTGCTCTTCAGTTCTTGTCGACCCCTGTGAAACGTTTCCTGTATTTTCTCTCTCCTATTTCCACGATGTTGAATCGTTTTTCCTATCATTATTCTGAATTCTTTTTCGGGTAGACTGCCTATTTCCTCTTCATTTGTTAGGTCTGGTGCCTTTTGACCTTGCTGCTTCGTCAGCTGTTTGTGTTTTGGTCTCCTAATTTTGGTTAACTTACTGTGCTTGGGGTTCCTTTTCCCAGGCGTCATGCCCGTAGTTATTGTTGTTTTTGGTGTCTGTCCCAAGCGGCTAAGGTTTGTTAAGTGGGTTGTGTAGGCTTTTTCGTGGAGGGGAGTTATGCTTGTGTTCTTTTGAATGAGGCTGGATCCTGTCTTTCTGGTGGGCATTTCCACAACTGCTGGTGTGTATTTTGGTGCCTCCGTCCTTATGATGATTTAAGGCATCCTCTCTCATAACGGATGGGACTGTTTCTGTCTTGCTCATTGTTTGGCATACGGTGTCCAGCACTGTTGCTTACTGGTCACTGAGTGAATGTGGGTCTTGGCGTTGAGAAAGAAATCTCTGGGAGATTTTCTCCATTTGATATTATGTGAAGCTGTCAGGTCTCCTGTGCACCAGTGTCCTCAACTTGGTTTTCCCTCCTCAGATGCAGAGCTCTGACTCCTGGTTAGAGCACCTAGAGACATTCATCCTCACAGCTCAGAAAAAGTGGGAGAGAAAAGAGAAGGAAACAAAGAATGAGGATAAAATAAAACAAAATAAAGTAAAATCAAATAAAATGAAGTTATTAAAATGAAAACTATGTATTAAGAGAAAATTTTAAAAATTAAAAAGAAAAGCAGTCACACAGAACTCTAGCACAAATGGTTAAAGCTTAGCTCTACAGACAAAATGACTCACAGCGGCATACACCTACACGTTCACAAAAAGTGAAAAAGTGGAAAAACTAATATATCTATGCTCACTAATCCACCTCCTCAATTTTGGACTGATTCATTGTTCTATTCAGGTGTTCCAGAGATGCGGGGTACTTCACGTTGAATGTGGAGATTTCATCCACTCTTCGTGCGGGTGCTGGGAGAGATTACTTTTTCGCTTCTTTGCTCGCACAGCTCTGCTTTTAGAGTTGCATTTGTTTCATTCCATAGATTTGGGTGTTCCTATTTACATTTTCAATTTTTCCCAGGTATTTGTGATCCCATCTTAGTTTTGTACAGTGTATTCTTGGTTATGTAACAGCGTTTTGTTTACCTTCCATGTGTTTGTATTATTTACAGTTTTTTTTCTTTTAATTCCTATCTAGTTTCATAGCACTGTAGGCGGAAATTATACCTGATGCTATTTCAATTTTCTTAGATTTCTAAGGCTTTATGTGTGACCCTACATATGATATAACTTGGAGAGTGTTTCATGAGTACATGAGGAGAGAGGGTTTTCTGTTGTTTTGCAATAGAATGTTGTATATTTATGAATGAATTCCCTCTTGTCCAACGTGTCATTGAAAGCTTATGTTTCCTAATTTAGTTTCATTTTGGATGATCTATCCATTGGTGATTGTGGGGTGGTAATGTCCCCTACTCTTATGGTTTTACTGTCAAGTTCCGCTTTATGGCTGTTAGGATATACCTTATGTATTGAAGTGCTCCTCGGTTGGGTTCATAAGTATTTGCATTTCTTATATCCTCTCCTTGGTTTGATCCCTTGATCAGTGTGTAGTGTCCTTGTTTGTTTCTTGAAATAGTCTTTATCTTAAAGTCTATTTCTTCTGATATGAGAATTGTAACTCCAGGTTTCCTTTGATTTCCATGTGCATGGAATGTCTCTTGCCATATCCTCAGTTTCAGTCTGTATCTATCCCTAGGTCTAAAATGGGTCTCTTCTAGGCAGCATATATAATGGGCTTGTTGTTGTATCCCTTCAGCCAGTGTATCTGTTGTGGTTGGAGCAATGAATCCATTTACATGTAAGGTAATTGTCAATATGGATGTTCCTCTTCCCGTTTTGTTAATTGTTTTTGGTTTGTTCTAGGAGGTCTTTTCTTTTCTTTGTGATTCCTGCCTAGGGAAGTTCCTTTATCCTTTGGTATAAAGCTGTTGCGTGGTGCTGAATTCTCTTTCCGTTTGTTTTTCTGTAAAGTTTTTAGTTTCTCTGTCCAATCTCAATGAGATTTTTGCTGAAAACAGTAACATTGGTTGTAGGTTTTTTCCTTTCATCTCTTTAAATACGTATCCTGCCACTTCCTTCTCTCTTGCAGAATTTCTGCTGAAAGGTCGGCTGTTAACTTACGTGGATTCCCTTGAATGGTAAATGGTGCTTTTCCCATGCTGCTTTTTACATGTTTCCTATACATTTCGATTTTAATAGTTTGATGAATACGTGTCTTGGCGTGTTTCTCCTTGGATTTATCCTGTATGAGACTCTCTGTGCTTCCTGGACTTGATTAACTCTTTCTTTTCCCATACTAGGGTAGTTTTCAATTATAATCTCTTCAAATATATTCTCACGCCTTTTCTCTTTCTCTTCTTCTTCTGAGAGCCATATAATTCGAATGTTGGTGCATTTAATGTTGTCCCAAGGGTCGCTGAGACTGTCCTCCGTTCCTTTCATTCTTTGTTCTTTATTTTGATCCGCAGTATTTATTTGAACTATTTTATCTTCCAGGCCACTTAACCGTTCTTGTGCCTCAGTTATTGTGCTAGTGATCCATGCTAGAGAATAATTATTTTCATTTATTGTGTTCTTCATCACTGTTTGTTTGCTCTTCAGTTCTTGTCGACCCCTGTGAAACGTTTCCTGTATTTTCTCTCTCCTATTTCCACGATGTTGAATTGCTTTTCCTTTCATTATTCTGAATTCTTTTTCGGGTAGACTGCCTATTTCCTCTTCATTTGTTAGGTCTGGTGCGTTTTGACCTTGCTGCTTCGTCAGCTGTGTGTTTTTTGGTCTCCTAATTTTGGTTAACTTACTGTGCTTGGGGTTCCTTTTCACAGGCGTCATGCCCGTAGTTATTGTTGTTTTTGGTGTCTGTCCCAAGCGGCTAAGGTTTGTTAAGTGGGTTGTGTAGGCTTCTTCGTGGAGGGGAGTTATGCTTGTGTTCTTTTGAATGAGGCTGGATCCTGTCTTTCTGGTGGGCATTTCCACAACTGCTGGTGTGTATTTTGGTGCCTCCGTCCTTATGATGATTTAAGGCATCCTCTCTGATAACGGATGGGACTGTTTCTGTCTTGCTCATTGTTTGGCATACGGTGTCCAGCACTGTTGCTTACTGGTCACTGAGTGAATGTGGGTCTTGGCGTTGAGAAAGAAATCTCTGGGAGATTTTCTCCATTTGATATTATGTGAAGCTGTCAGGTCTCCTGTGCACCAGTGTCCTGAACTTGGTTTTCCCTCCTCAGATGCAGAGCTCTGACTCCTGGTTAGAGCACCTAGAGACATTCATCCTCACAGCTCAGAAAAATTGGGAGAGAAAAGAGAAGGATCAAAGAATGAGGATAAAATAAAACAAAATAAAGTAAAATCAAATAAAATGAAGTTATTAAAATGAAAACTATGTATTAAGAGAAAATTTTAAAAATTAAAAAGAAAAGCAGTCACACAGAACTCTAGCACAAATGGTTAAAGCTTAGCTCTACAGACAAAATGACTCACAGCGGCATACACCTACACATTCACAAAAAGTGAAAACGTGGAAAAACTAATATATCTATGCTCACAAAGTCCACCTCCTCAATTTTGGACTGATTCATTGTTCTATTCAGGTGTTCCAGAGATGCGGGGTACTTCACGTTGAATGTGGAGATTTCATCCACTCTTCGTGCGGGTGCTGGAGGAGATTACTTTTTCGCTTCTTTGCTCGGACAGTTCTTCTTTTAGAGTTGCATTTGTTTCATTCCATAGATTTGGGTGTTCCTATTTACATTTTCAATTTTTCCCATTTATTTGTGATCCCATCTTAGTTTTCTACAGTGTATTCTTGGTTATGTAACAGCGTTTTGTTTAGCTTCCATGTGTTTGTATTATTTACAGTTTTTTTTCTTTTAATTCCTATCTAGTTTCATAGCACTGTAGGCGGAAATTATACCTGATGCTATTTCAAATTTCTTAGATTTCTAAGGCTTTATGTGTGACCCTACATATGATATAGCTTGGAGAGTGTTTCATGAGTACCTGAGGAGAGAGTGTTTTCTGTTGATTTGCAATAGAATGTTGTATATTTATGAATGAATTCCCTATTGTTCAATGTGTCATTGAAAGCTTATGTTTCCTAATTTAGTTTCATTTTGTATGATCTATCCATTGGTGACTGTGGGGTGGTAATATCCCCTACTCTTTTGGTTGTACTGTCAAGTTTCGCTTTATGGCTGTTAGGATATACCTTATGTATTGAAGTGCTCCTCGGTTGGGTTCATAAGTACTTGCATTTCTTATATCCTCTCCTTCGTTTGATCCCTTGATCAGTGTGTAGTGTCCTTGTTTGTTTCTTGAAATAGTCTTTATCTTAAAGTCTATTTCTTCTGATATGAGAATTGTAACTCCAGGTTTCCTTTGATTTCCAAGTGCATGGACTGTCTCTTGCCATATCCTCATTTTCAGTCTGTATCTATCTCTAGGTCTAAAATGGGTCTCTTCTAGGCAGCATATATAATGGGCTTGTTGTTGTATCCCTTCAGCCAGTTTATCTGTTGTGGTTGGAGCAATGAATCCATTTACATGTAAGGTAATTGTAAATATGGATGTTCCTCTTCCCGTTTTGTTAATTGTTTTTGGTTTGTTCTAGGAGGTCTTTTCTTTTCTTTGTGATTCCTGCCTAGAGAAGTTCCTTTATCCTTTCGTATAAAGCTGTTGCGTGGTGCTGAATTCTCTTTCCATTTGTTTTTCTGTAAAGTTTTTAGTTTCTCTGTCCAATCTCAATGAGATTCTTGCTGAAAACAGTAACATTGGTTGAAGGTTTTTTCCTTTCATCTCTTTAAATACGTATCCTGCCACTTCCTTCTCTCTTGCAGAATTTCTGCTGAAAGGTCGGCTGTTACCTTACGTGGATTCCCTTGAATGGTAAATGGTGCTTTTCCCATGCTGCTTTTTACATGTTTCCTATACATTTCGATTTTAATAGTTTGATGAATACGTGTCTTGGCGTGTTTCTCCTTGGATTTATCCTGTATGAGACTCTCTGTGCTTCCTGGACTTGATTAACTCTTTCTTTTCCCATACTAGGGTAGTTTTCAATTATAATCTCTTCAAATATATTCTCACACCTTTTCTCTTTCTCTTCTTCTTCTGAGAGCCATATAATTCGAATGTTGGTGCATTTAATGTTGTCCCATGGGTCGCTGAGACTGTCCTCCGTTCCTTTCATTCTTTGTTCTTTATTTTGATCCGCAGTATTTATTTGAACTATTTTATCTTCCAGGCCACTTAACCGTTCTTGTGCCTCAGTTATTGTGCTAGTGATCCATGCTAGAGAATAATTATTTTCATTTATTGTGTTCTTCATCACTGTTTGTTTGCTCTTCAGTTCTTGTCGACCCCTGTGAAACGTTTCCTGTATTTTCTCTCTCCTATTTCCACGATGTTGAATCGTTTTTCCTATCATTATTCTGAATTCTTTTTCGGGTAGACTGCCTATTTCCTCTTCATTTGTTAGGTCTGGTGCATTTTGACCTTGCTGCTTCGTCAGCTGTGTGTTTTTTGGTCTCCTAATTTTGGTTAACTTACTGTGCTTGGGGTTCCTTTTCACAGGCTTCATGCCTGTAGTTATTGTTGTTTTTGGTGTCTGTCCCAAGCGGCTTAGGTTTGTTAAGTGGTTTGTGTAGGCTTCTTCGTGGAGGGGAGTTATGCTTGTGTTCTTTTGAATGAGGCTGGATCCTGTCTTTCTGGTGGGCATTTCCACAACTGCTGGTGTGTATTTTGGTGCCTCCGTCCTTATGATGATTTAAGGCATCCTCTCTGATAACGGATGGGACTGTTTCTGTCTTGCTCATTGTTTGGCATACGGTGTCGAGCACTGTTGCTTACTGGTCACTGAGTGAATGTGGGTCTTGGCGTTGAGAAAGAAATCTCTGGGAGATTTTCTCCATTTGATATTATGTGAAGCTGTCAGGTCTCCTGTGCACCAGTGTCCTGAACTTGGTTTTCCCTCCTCAGATGCAGAGCTCTGACTCCTGGTTAGAGCACCTAGAGACATTCATCCTCACAGCTCAGAAAAAGTGGGAGAGAAAAGAGGAGGAAACAAAGAATGAGGATAAAATAAATCAAAATAAAGTAAAATCAAATAAAATGAAGTTATTAAAATGAAAAATATGTATTAAGAGAAATTTTTAAAAATTAAAAAGAAAAGCAGTCACACAGAACTCTAGCACAAATGGTTAAAGCTTAGCTCTACAGACAAAATGACTCACAGCGACATACACCTACACATTCACAAAAAGTGAAAAAGTGGAAAAACTAATATATCTATGCTCACAAAGTCCACCTCCTCAATTTTGGACTGATTCATTGTTCTATTCAGGTGTTCCAGAGATGCGGGGTACTTCACGTTGAATGTGGAGATTTCATCCACTCTTCGTGCGGGTGCTGGGAGAGATTACTTTTTCGCTTCTTTGCTCGCACAGCTCTGCTTTTAGAGTTGCATTTGTTTCATTCCATAGATTTGGGTGTTCCTATTTACATTTTCAATTTTTCCCAGGTATTTGTGATCCCATCTTAGTTTTCTACAGTGTATTCTTGGTTATGTAACAGCGTTTTGTTTAGCTTCCATGTGTTTGTATTATTTACAGTTTTTTTTCTTTTAATTCCTATCTAGTTTCATAGCACTGTAGGCGGAAATTATACCTGATGCTATTTCAAATTTCTTAGATTTCTAAGACTTTATGTGTGACCCTACATATGATATAGCTTGGAGAGTGTTTCATGAGTACCTGAGGAGAGAGTGTTTTCTGTTGATTTGCAATAGAATGTTGTATATTTATGAATGAATTCCCTATTGTTCAATGTGTCATTGAAAGCTTATGTTTCCTAATTTAGTTTCATTTTGTATGATCTATCCATTGGTGACTGTGGGGTGGTAATATCCCCTACTCTTATGGTTGTACTGTCAAGTTTCGCTTTATGGCTGTTAGGATATACCTTATGTATTGAAGTGCTCCTCGGTTGGGTTCATAAGTACTTGCATTTCTTATATCCTCTCCTTGGTTTGATCCCTTGATCAGTGTGTAGTGTCCTTGTTTGTTTCTTGAAATAGTCTTTATCTTAAAGTCTATTTCTTCTGATATGAGAATTGTAACTCCAGGTTTCCTTTGATTTCCAAGTGCATGGACTGTCTCTTGCCATATCCTCAGTTTCAGTCTGTATCTATCTCTAGGTCTAAAATGGGTCTCTTCTAGGCAGCATATATAATGGGCTTGTTGTTGTATCCCTTCAGCCAGTTTATCTGTTGTGGTTGGAGCAATGAATCCATTTACATATAAGGTAATTGTTAATATGGATGTTCCTCTTCCCGTTTTGTTAATTGTTTTTGGTTTGTTCTAGGAGGTCTTTTCTTGTCTTTGTGATTCCTGCCTAGAGAAGTTCCTTTATCCTTTGGTATAAAGCTGTTACGTGGTGCTGAATTCTCTTTCCGTTTGTTTTTCTGTAAATTTTTTAGTTTCTCTGTCCAATCTCAATGAGATTCTTGCTGAAATCAGTAACATTGGTTGTAGTTTTTTTCCTTTCATCTCTTTAAATACTTATACTGCCACTTCCTTCTCTCTTGCAGAATTTCTGCTGAAAGGTCGGCTCTTAACTTACGTGGATTCCCTTGAATGGTAAATGGTGCTTTTCCCATGCTGCTTTTTACATGTTTCCTATACATTTCGATTTTAATAGTTTGATGAATACGTGTCTTGGCGTGTTTCTCCTTTGATTTATCCTGTATGAGACTCTCTGTGCTTCCTGGACTTGATTAACTCTTTCCTTTCCCATACTAGGGCAGTTTTCAACTATAATCTCTTCAAATATATTCTCACGCCTTTTCTCTTTCTCTTCTTCTTCTGAGAGCCATATAATTCGAATGTTGGTGCATTTAATGTTGTCCCAAGGGTCGCTGAGACTGTCCTCCGTTCCTTTCATTCTTTGTTCTTTATTTTGATCCGCAGTATTTATTTGAACTATTTTATCTTCCAGGCCACTTAACCGTTCTTGTGCCTCAGTTATTGTGCTAGTGATCCATGCTAGAGAATAATTATTTTCATTTATTGTGTTCTTCATCACTGTTTGTTTGTTCTTCAGTTCTTGTCGACCCCTGTGAAACGTTTCCTGTATTTTCTCTCTCCTATTTCCACGATGTTGAATCGTTTTTCCTATCATTATTCTGAATTCTTTTTCGGGTAGACTGCCTATTTCCTCTTCATTTGTTAGGTCTGGTGCATTTTGACCTTGCTGCTTCGTCAGCTGTGTGTTTTTTGGTCTCCTAATTTTGGTTAACTTACTGTGCTTGAGTTCCTTTTCACAGGCGTCATGCCCGTAGTTATTGTTGTTTTTGGTGTCCGTCCCAAGCGGCTAAGGTTTGTTAAGTGGGTTGTGTAGGCTTCTTCGTGGAGGGGAGTTATGCCTGTGTTCTTTTGAATGAGGCTGGATCCTGTCTTTCTGGTGGGCATTTCCACAACTGCTGGTGTGTATTTTGGTGCCTCCGTCCTTATGATGATTTAAGGCATCCTCTCTGATAACGGATGGGACTGTTTCTGTCTTGCTCATTGTTTGGCATACGGTGTCCAGCACTGTTGCTTACTGGTCACTGAGTGAATGTGGGTCTTGGCGTTGAGAAAGAAATCTCTGGGAGATTTTCTCCATTTGATATTATGTGAAGCTGTCAGGTCTCCTGTGCACCAGTGTCCTGAACTTGGTTTTCCCTCCTCAGATGCACAGCTCTGACTCCTGGTTAGAGCACCTAGAGACATTCATCCTCACAGCTCAGAAAAAGTGGGAGAGAAAAGAGAAGGAAACAAAGAATGAGGATAAAATAAAACAAAAGAAAGTAAAATCAAATAAAATGAAGTTATTAAAATGAAAACTATGTATTAAGAGAAAATTTTAAAAATTAAAAAGAAAAGCAGTCACACAGAACTCTAGCACAAATGGTTAAAGCTTAGCTCTACAGACAAAATGACTCACAGCGGCATACACCTACACATTCACAAAAAGTGAAAAAGTGGAAAAACTAATATATCTATGCTCACAAAGTCCACCTCCTCAATTTTGGACTGATTCATTGTTCTATTCAGGTGTTGCAGAGATGCGGGGTACTTCACGTTGAATGTGGAGATTTCATCCACTCTTCGTGCGGGTGCTGGTGGAGATTACTTTTTCGCTTCTTTGCTCGCACAGTTCTGCTTTTAGAGTTGCATTTGTTTCATTCCATAGATTTGGGTATTCCTATTTACATTTTCAATTTTTCCCAGGTATTTGTGATCCCATCTTAATTTTCTACAGTATATTCTTGGTTATGTAACAGCGTTTTGTTTAGCTTCCATGTGTTTGTATTATTTACAGTTTTTTTTCTTTTAATTCCTATCTAGTTTCATAGCACTGTAGGCGGAAATTATACCTGATGCTATTTCAATTTTCTTAGATTTCTAAGGCTTTATGTGTGACCCTACATATGATATATCTTGGAGAGTGTTTCATGAGTACCTGAGGAGAGAGTGTTTTCTGTTGTTTTGCAATAGAATGTTGTATATTTATGAATGAATTCCCTCTTGTTCAACGTGTCATTGAAAGCTTATGTTTCCTAATTTAGTTTCATTTTGGATGATCTATCCATTGGTGATTGTGGGGTGGTAATGTCCCCTACTCTTATGGTTTTACTGTCAAGTTCCGCTTTATGGCTGTTAGGATATACCTTATGTATTGAAGTGCTCCTCGGTTGGGTTCATAAGTATTTGCATTTCTTATATGTTCTCCTTGGTTTGATCCCTTGATCAGTGTGTAGTGTCCTTGTTTGTTTATTGAAATAGTCTTCATCTTAAAGTCTATTTCTTCTGATATGAGAATTGTAACTCCAGATTTCTTTTCATTTCCATGTGCATGGAATGTCTCTTGCCATATCCTCAGTTTCAGTCTGTATCTATCCCTAGGTCTAAAATGGGTCACTTCTTTTCAGCATATATAATGGGCTTGTTGTTGTATCCCTTCAGCCAGTTTATCTGTTGTGGTTGGAGCAATGAATCCATTTATATGTAAGGTAATTGTAAATATGGATGTTCCTCTTCCCGTTTTGTTAATTGTTTTTGGTTTGTTCTAGGAGGTCTTTTCTTTTCTTTGTGATTCCTGCCTAGAGAAGTTCCTTTATCCTTTCGTATAAAGCTGTTGCGTGGTGCTGAATTCTCTTTCCATTTGTTTTTCTGTAAAGTTTTTAGTTTCTCTGTCCAATCTCAATGAGATTCTTGCTGAAAACAGTAACATTGGTTGAAGGTTTTTTCCTTTCATCTCTTTAAATACGTATCCTGCCACTTCCTTCTCTCTTGCAGAATTTCTGCTGAAAGGTCGGCTGTTACCTTACGTGGATTCCCTTCAATGGTAAATGGTGCTTTGCCCATGCTGCTTTTCACATGTTTCCTATACATTTAGATTTTAAGAGTTTGATGAATACGTGTCTTGGCGTGTTTCTCCTTGGAATTATCCTGTATGAGACGCTCTGTGCTTCCTGGACTTGATTAACTCTTTCCTTTCCCATACTAGGGAAGTTTTCAACTATAATCTTTTCAAATATATTCTCACGCCTTTTCTCTTTCTCTTCTTCTTCTGAGAGCCATATAATTCGAATGTTGGTGCATTTAATGTTGTCCCAAGGGTCGCTGAGACTGTCCTCCGTTCCTTTCATTCTTTGTTCTTTATTTTGATCCGCAGTATTTATTTGAACTATTTTATCTTCCAGGCCACTTAACCGTTCTTGTGCCTCAGTTATTGTGCTAGTGATCCATCTAGAGAATAATTATTTTCATTTATTGTGTTCTTCATCACTGTTTGTTTGCTCTTCAGTTCTTGTCGACCCCTGTGAAACGTTTCCTGTATTTTCTCTCTCCTATTTCCACGATGTTGAATCGTTTTTCCTATCATTATTCTGAATTCTTTTTCGGGTAGACTGCCTATTTCCTCTTCATTTGTTAGGTCTGGTGCCTTTTGACCTTGCTGCTTCGTCAGCTGTTTGTGTTTTGGTCTCCTAATTTTGGTTAACTTACTGTGCTTGGGGTTCCTTTTCCCAGGCGTCATGCCCGTAGTTATTGTTGTTTTTGGTGTCTGTCCCAAGCGGCTAAGGTTTGTTAAGTGGGTTGTGTAGGCTTTTTCGTGGAGGGGAGTTATGCTTGTGTTCTTTTGAATGAGGCTGGATCCTGTCTTTCTGGTGGGCATTTCCACAACTGCTGGTGTGTATTTTGGTGCCTCCGTCCTTATGATGATTTAAGGCATCCTCTCTCATAACGGATGGGACTGTTTCTGTCTTGCTCATTGTTTGGCATACGGTGTCCAGCACTGTTGCTTACTGGTCACTGAGTGAATGTGGGTCTTGGCGTTGAGAAAGAAATCTCTGGGAGATTTTCTCCATTTGATATTATGTGAAGCTGTCAGGTCTCCTGTGCACCAGTGTCCTCAACTTGGTTTTCCCTCCTCAGATGCAGAGCTCTGACTCCTGGTTAGAGCACCTAGAGACATTCATCCTCACAGCTCAGAAAAAGTGGGAGAGAAAAGAGAAGGAAACAAAGAATGAGGATAAAATAAAACAAAATAAAGTAAAATCAAATAAAATGAAGTTATTAAAATGAAAACTATGTATTAAGAGAAAATTTTAAAAATTAAAAAGAAAAGCAGTCACACAGAACTCTAGCACAAATGGTTAATGCTTAGCTCTACAGACAAAATGACTCACAGCGGCATACACCTACACGTTCACAAAAAGTGAAAAAGTGGAAAAACTAATATATCTATGCTCACTAATCCACCTCCTCAATTTTGGACTGATTCATTGTTCTATTCAGGTGTTCCAGAGATGCGGGGTACTTCACGTTGAATGTGGAGATTTCATCCACTCTTCGTGCGGGTGCTGGGAGAGATTACTTTTTCGCTTCTTTGCTCGCACAGCTCTGCTTTTAGAGTTGCATTTGTTTCATTCCATAGATTTGGGTGTTCCTATTTACATTTTCAATTTTTCCCAGGTATTTGTGATCCCATCTTAGTTTTGTACAGTGTATTCTTGGTTATGTAACAGCGTTTTGTTTAGCTTCCATGTGTTTGTATTATTTACAGTTTTTTTTCTTTTAATTCCTATCTAGTTTCATAGCACTGTAGGCGGAAATTATACCTGATGCTATTTCAATTTTCTTAGATTTCTAAGGCTTTATGTGTGACCCTACATATGATATAACTTGGAGAGTGTTTCATGAGTACCTGAGGAGAGAGGGTTTTCTGTTGTTTTGCAATAGAATGTTGTATATTTATGAATGAATTCCCTCTTGTCCAACGTGTCATTGAAAGCTTATGTTTCCTAATTTAGTTTCATTTTGGATGATCTATCCATTGGTGATTGTGGGGTGGTAATGTCCCCTACTCTTATGGTTTTACTGTCAAGTTCCGCTTTATGGCTGTTAGGATATACCTTATGTATTGAAGTGCTCCTCGGTTGGGTTCATAAGTATTTGCATTTCTTATATCCTCTCCTTGGTTTGATCCCTTGATCAGTGTGTAGTGTCCTTGTTTGTTTCTTGAAATAGTCTTTATCTTAAAGTCTATTTCTTCTGATATGAGAATTGTAACTCCAGGTTTCCTTTGATTTCCATGTGCATGGAATGTCTCTTGCCATATCCTCAGTTTCAGTCTGTATCTATCCCTAGGTCTAAAATGGGTCTCTTCTAGGCAGCATATATAATGGGCTTGTTGTTGTATCCCTTCAGCCAGTGTATCTGTTGTGGTTGGAGCAATGAATCCATTTACATGTAAGGTAATTGTCAATATGGATGTTCCTCTTCCCGTTTTGTTAATTGTTTTTGGTTTGTTCTAGGAGGTCTTTTCTTTTCTTTGTGATTCCTGCCTAGGGAAGTTCCTTTATCCTTTGGTATAAAGCTGTTGCGTGGTGCTGAATTCTCTTTCCGTTTGTTTTTCTGTAAAGTTTTTAGTTTCTCTGTCCAATCTCAATGAGATTCTTGATGAAAACAGTAACATTGGTTGTAGGTTTTTTTCCTTTCATCTCTTTAAATACGTATACTGCCACTTCCTTCTCTCTTGCAGAATTTCTGCTGAAAGGTAGGCTGTTAACTTACATGGATTCCCTTGAATGGTAAATGGTGCTTTGCCCATGCTGCTTTTCACATGTTTCCTATACATTTAGATTTTAAGAGTTTGATGAATACGTGTCTTGGCGTGTTTCTCCTTGGAATTATCCTGTATGAGACTCTCTGTGCTTCCTGGACTTGATTAACTCTTTCCTTTCCCATACTAGGGAAGTTTTCAACTATAATCTTTTAAAATATATTCTCACGCTTTTTCTCTTTCTCTTCTTCTTCTGAGAGCCATATAATTCGAATGTTGGTGCATTTAATGTTGTCCCAAGGGTCGCTGAGACTGTCCTCCGTTCCTTTCATTCTTTGTTCTTTATTTTGATCCGCAGTATTTATTTGAACTATTTTATCTTCCAGGCCACTTAACCGTTCTTTTGCCTCAGTTATTGTGCTAGTGATCCATGCTAGAGAATAATTATTTTCATTTATTGTGTTCTTCATCACTGTTTGTTTGCTCTTCAGTTCTTGTCGACCCCTGTGAAACTTTTCCTGTATTTTCTCTCTCCTATTTCCACGATGTTGAATCGTTTTTCCTATCATTATTCTGAATTCTTTTTCGGGTAGACTGCCTATTTCCTCTTCATTTGTTAGGTCTGGTGCCTTTTGACCTTGCTGCTTCGTCAGCTGTTTGTGTTTTGGTCTCCTAATTTTGGTTAACTTACTGTGCTTGGGGTTCCTTTTCACAGGCGTCATGCCCGTAGTTATTGTTGTTTTTGGTGTCTGTCCCAAGCGGCTAAGGTTTGTTAAGTGGGTTGTGTAGGCTTTTTCGTGGAGGGGAGTTATGCTTGTGTTCTTTTGAATGAGGCTGGCTCCTGTCTTTCTGGTGGGCATTTCCACAACTGCTGGTGTGTATTTTGGTGCCTCCGTCCTTATGATGATTTAAGGCATCCTCTCTCATAACGGATGGGACTGTTTCTGTCTTGCTCATTGTTTGGCATACGGTGTCCAGCACTGTTGCTTACTGGTCACTGAGTGAATGTGGGTCTTGGCGTTGAGAAAGAAATCTCTGGGAGATTTTCTCCATTTGATATTATGTGAAGCTGTCAGGTCTCCTGTGCACCAGTGTCCTGAACTTGGTTTTCCCTCCTCAGATGCAGAGCTCTGACTCCTGGTTAGAGCACCTAGAGACATTCATCCTCACAGCTCAGAAAAAGTGGGAGAGAAAAGAGAAGGAAACAAAGAATGAGGATAAAATAAAACAAAATAAAGTAAAATCAAATAAAATGAAGTTATTAAAATGAAAACTATGAATTAAGAGAAAATTTTAAAAATTAAAAAGAAAAGCAGTCACACAGAACTCTAGCACAAATCGTTAAAGCTTAGCTCTACAGACAAAATGACTCACAGCGGCATACACCTACACGTTCACAAAAAGTGAAAAAGTGGAAAAACTAATATATCTATGCTCACTAATCCACCTCCTCAATTTTGGACTGATTCATTGTTCTATTCAGGTGTTCCAGAGATGCGGGGTACTTCACGTTGAATGTGGAGATTTCATCCACTCTTCGGGCGGGTGCTGGGAGAGATTACTTTTTCGCTTCTTTGCTCGCACAGCTCTGCTTTTAGAGTTGCATTTGTTTCATTCCATAGATTTGGGTGTTCCTATTTACATTTTCAATTTTTCCCAGATATTTGTGATCCCATCTTAGTTTTGTACAGTGTATTCTTGGTTATGTAACAGCGTTTTGTTTAGCTTCCATGTGTTTGTATTATTTACAGTTTTTTTTCTTTTAATTCCTATCTAGTTTCATAGCACTGTAGGCGGAAATTATACCTGATGCTATTTCAATTTTCTTAGATTTCTAAGGCTTTATGTGTGACCCTACATATGATATAACTTGGAGAGTGTTTCATGAGTACCTGAGGAGAGAGGGTTTTCTGTTGTTTTGCAATAGAATGTTGTATATTTATGAATGAATTCCCTCTTGTCCAACGTGTCATTGAAAGCTTATGTTTCCTAATTTAGTTTCATTTTGGATGATCTATCCATTGGTGATTGTGGGGTGGTAATGTCCCCTACTCTTATGGTTTTACTGTCAAGTTCCGCTTTATGGCTGTTAGGATATACCTTATGTATTGAAGTGCTCCTCGGTTGGGTTCATAAGTATTTGCATTTCTTATATCCTCTCCTTGGTTTGATCCCTTGATCAGTGTGTAGTGTCCTTGTTTGTTTCTTGAAATAGTCTTTATCTTAAAGTCTATTTCTTCTGATATGAGAATTGTAACTCCAGGTTTCCTTTGATTTCCATGTGCATGGAATGTCTCTTGCCATATCCTCAGTTTCAGTCTGTATCTATCCCTAGGTCTAAAATGGGTCTCTTCTAGGCAGCATATATAATGGGCTTGTTGTTGTATCCCTTCAGCCAGTTTATCTGTTGTGGTTGGAGCAATGAATCCATTTACATGTAAGGTAATTGTCAATATGGATGTTCCTCTTCCCGTTTTGTTAATTGTTTTTGGTTTGTTCTAGGAGGTCTTTTCTTTTCTTTGTGATTCCTGCCTAGGGAAGTTCCTTTATCCTTTGGTAAAATGCTGTTGCGTGGTGCTGAATTCTCTTTCCGTTTGTTTTTCTGTAAAGTTTTTAGTTTCTCTGTCCAATCTCAATGAGATTCTTGCTGAAAACAGTAACATTGGTTGTAGGTTTTTTTTCTTTCATCTCTTTAAATACGTATACTGCCACTTCCTTCTCTCTTGCAGAATTTCTGCTGAAAGGTCGGCTGTTAACTTACGTGGATTCCCTTGAATGGTAAATGGTGCTTTGCCCATGCTGCTTTTCACATGTTTCCTATACATTTAGATTTTAAGAGTTTGATGAATACGTGTCTTGGCGTGTTTCTCCTTGGAATTATCCTGTATGAGACTCTCTGTGCTTCCTGGACTTGATTAACTCTTTCCTTTCCCATACTAGGGAAGTTTTCAACTATAATCTTTTCAAATATATTCTCACACCTTTTCTCTTTCTCTTCTTCTTCTGAGAGCCATATAATTCGAATGTTGGTGCATTTAATGTTGTCCCAAGGGTCGCTGAGACTGTCCTCCGTTCCTTTCATTCTTTGTTCTTTATTTTGATCCGCAGTATTTATTTGAACTATTTTATCTTCCAGGCCACTTAACCGTTCTTGTGCCTCAGTTATTGTGCTAGTGATCCATGCTAGAGAATAATTATTTTCATTTATTGTGTTCTTCATCACTGTTTGTTTGCTCTTCAGTTCTTGTCGACCCCTTTGAAACGTTTCCTGTATTTTCTCTCTCCTATTTCCACGATGTTGAATCGTTTTTCCTATCATTATTCTGAATTCTTTTTCGGGTAGACTGCCTATTTCCTCTTCATTTGTTAGGTCTGGTGCCTTTTGACCTTGCTGCTTCGTCAGCTGTTTGTGTTTTGGTCTCCTAATTTTGGTTAACTTACTGTGCTTGGGGTTCCTTTTCCCAGGCGTCATGCCCGTAGTTATTGTTGTTTTTGGTGTCTGTCCCAAGCGGCTAAGGTTTGTTAAGTGGGTTGTGTAGGCTTTTTCGTGGAGGGGAGTTATGCTTGTGTTCTTTTGAATGAGGCTGGATCCTGTCTTTCTGGTGGGCATTTCCACAACTGCTGGTGTGTATTTTGGTGCCTCCGTCCTTATGATGATTTAAGGCATCCTCTCTCATAACGGATGGGACTGTTTCTGTCTTGCTCATTGTTTGGCATACGGTGTCCAGCACTGTTGCTTACTGGTCACTGAGTGAATGTGGGTCTTGGCGTTGAGAAAGAAATCTCTGGGAGATTTTCTCCATTTGATATTATGTGAAGCTGTCAGGTCTCCTGTGCACCAGTGTCCTGAACTTGGTTTTCCCTCCTCAGATGCAGAGCTCTGACTCCTGGTTAGAGCACCTAGAGACATTCATCCTCACAGCTCAGAAAAAGTGGGAGAGAAAAGAAGGAAACAAAGAATGAGGATAAAATAAAACAAAATAAAGTAAAATCAAATAAAATGAAGTTATTAAAATGAAAACTATGTATTAAGAGAAAATTTTAAAAATTAAAAAGAAAAGCAGTCACACAGAACTCTAGCACAAATGGTTAAAGCTTAGCTCTACAGACAAAATGACTCACAGCGGCATACACCTACACGTTCACAAAAAGTGAAAAAGTGGAAAAACTAATATATCTATGCTCACTAATCCACCTCCTCAATTTTGGACTGATTCATTGTTCTATTCAGGTGTTCCAGAGATGCGGGGTACTTCACGTTGAATGTGGAGATTTCATCCACTCTTCGTGCGCGTGCTGGGAGAGATTACTTTTTCGCTTCTTTGCTCGCACAGCTCTGCTTTTAGAGTTGCATTTGTTTCATTCCATAGATTTGGGTGTTCCTATTTACATTTTCAATTTTTCCCAGGTATTTGTGATCCCATCTTAGTTTTGTACAGTGTTTTCTTGGTTATGTAACAGCGTTTTGTTTAGCTTCCATGTGTTTGTATTATTTACAGTTTTTTTTCTTTTAATTCCTATCTAGTTTCATAGCACTGTAGGCGGAAATTATACCTGATGCTATTTCAATTTTCTTAGATTTCTAAGGCTTTATGTGTGACCCTACATATGATATAACTTGGAGAGTGTTTCATGAGTACCTGAGGAGAGAGGGTTTTCTGTTGTTTTGCAATAGAATGTTGTATATTTATGAATGAATTCCCTCTTGTCCAACGTGTCATTGAAAGCTTATGTTTCCTAATTTAGTTTCATTTTGGATGATCTATCCATTGGTGATTGTGGGGTGGTAATGTCCCCTACTCTTATGGTTTTACTGTCAAGTTCCGCTTTATGGCTGTTAGGATATACCTTATGTATTGAAGTGCTCCTCGGTTGGGTTCATAAGTATTTGCATTTCTTATATCCTCTCCTTGGTTTGATCCCTTGATCAGTGTGTAGTGTCCTTGTTTGTTTCTTGAAATAGTCTTTATCTTAAAGTCTATTTCTTCTGATATGAGAATTGTAACTCCAGGTTTCCTTTGATTTCCATGTGCATGGAATGTCTCTTGCCATATCCTCAGTTTCAGTCTGTATCTATCCCTAGGTCTAAAATCGGTCTCTTCTAGGCAGCATATATAATGGGCTTGTTGTTGTATCCCTTCAGCCAGTTTATCTGTTGTGGTTGGAGCAATGAATCCATTTACATGTAAGGTAATTGTCAATATGGATGTTCCTCTTCCCGTTTTGTTAATTGTTTTTGGTTTGTTCTAGGAGGTCTTTTCTTTTCTTTGTGATTCCTGCCTAGGGAAGTTCCTTTATCCTTTGGTATAAAGCTGTTGCGTGGTGCTGAATTCTCTTTCCGTTTGTTTTTCTGTAAAGTTTTTAGTTTCTCTGTCCAATCTCAATGAGATTCTTGCTGAAAACAATAACATTGGTTGTAGGTTTTTTTCCTTTCATCTCTTTAAATACGTATACTGCCACTTCCTTCTCTCTTGCAGAATTTCTGCTGAAAGGTCGGCTGTTAACTTACGTGGATTCCCTTGAATGGTAAATGGTGCTTTGCCCATGCTGCTTTTCACATGTTTCCTATACTTTTAGATTTTAAGAGTTTGATGAATACGTGTCTTGGCGTGTTTCTCCTTGGAATTATCCTGTATGAGACTCTCTGTGCTTCCTGGACTTGATTAACTCTTTCCTTTCCCATACTAGGGAAGTTTTCAACTATAATCTTTTCAAATATATTCTCACGCCTTTTCTCTTTCTCTTCTTCTTCTGAGAGCCATATAATTCGAATGTTGGTGCATTTAATGTTGTCCCAAGGGTCGCTGAGACTGTCCTCCGTTCCTTTCATTCTTTGTTCTTTATTTTGATCCGCAGTATTTATTTGAACTATTTTATCTTCCAGGCCACTTAACCGTTCTTGTGCCTCAGTTATTGTGCTAGTGATCCATCTAGAGAATAATTATTTTCATTTATTGTGTTCTTCATCACTGTTTGTTTGCTCTTCAGTTCTTGTCGACCCCTGTGAAACGTTTCCTGTATTTTCTCTCTCCTATTTCCACGATGTTGAATCGTTTTTCCTATCATTATTCTGAATTCTTTTTCGGGTAGACTGCCTATTTCCTCTTCATTTGTTAGGTCTGGTGCCTTTTGACCTTGCTGCTTCGTCAGCTGTTTGTGTTTTGGTCTCCTAATTTTGGTTAACTTACTGTGCTTGGGGTTCCTTTTCCCAGGCGTCATGCCCGTAGTTATTGTTGTTTTTGGTGTCTGTCCCAAGCGGCTAAGGTTTGTTAAGTGGGTTGTGTAGGCTTTTTCGTGGAGGGGAGTTATGCTTGTGTTCTTTTGAATGAGGCTGGATCCTGTCTTTCTGGTGGGCATTTCCACAACTGCTGGTGTGTATTTTGGTGCCTCCGTCCTTATGATGATTTAAGGCATCCTCTCTCATAACGGATGGGACTGTTTCTGTCTTGCTCATTGTTTGGCATACGGTGTCCAGCACTGTTGCTTACTGGTCACTGAGTGAATGTGGGTCTTGGCGTTGAGAAAGAAATCTCTGGGAGATTTTCTCCATTTGATATTATGTGAAGCTGTCAGGTCTCCTGTGCACCAGTGTCCTGAACTTGGTTTTCCCTCCTCAGATGCAGAGCTCTGACTCCTGGTTAGAGCACCTAGAGACATTCATCCTCACAGCTCAGAAAAAGTGGGAGAGAAAAGAGAAGGAAACAAAGAATGAGGATAAAATAAAACAAAATAAAGTAAAATCAAATAAAATGAAGTTATTAAAATGAAAACTATGTATTAAGAGAAAATTTTAAAAATTAAAAAGAAAAGCAGTCACACAGAACTCTAGCACAAATGGTTAAAGCTTAGCTCTACAGACAAAATGACTCACAGCGGCATACACCTACACGTTCACAAAAAGTGAAAAAGTGGAAAAACTAATATATCTATGCTCACTAATCCACCTCCTCAATTTTGGACTGATTCATTGTTCTATTCAGGTGTTCCAGAGATGCGGGGTACTTCACGTTGAATGTGGAGATTTCATCCACTCTTCGTGCGGGTGCTGGGAGAGATTACTTTTTCGCTTCTTTGCTCGCACAGCTCTGCTTTTAGAGTTGCATTTGTTTCATTCCATAGATTTGGGTGTTCCTATTTACATTTTCAATTTTTACCAGGTATTTGTGATCCCATCTTAGTTTTGTACAGTGTTTTCTTGGTTATGTAACAGCGTTTTGTTTAGCTTCCATGTGTTTGTATTATTTACAGTTTTTTTTCTTTTAATTCCTATCTAGTTTCATAGCACTGTAGGCGGAAATTATACCTGATGCTATTTCAATTTTCTTAGATTTCTAAGGCTTTATGTGTGACCCTACATATGATATAATTTGGAGAGTGTTTCATGAGTACCTGAGGAGAGAGGGTTTTCTGTTGTTTTGCAATAGAATGTTGTATATTTATGAATGAATTCCCTCTTGTCCAACGTGTCATTGAAAGCTTATGTTTCCTAATTTAGTTTCATTTTGGATGATCTATCCATTGGTGATTGTGGGGTGGTAATGTCCCCTACTCTTATGGTTTTACTGTCAAGTTCCGCTTTATGGCTGTTAGGATATACCTTATGTATTGAAGTGCTCCTCGGTTGGGTTCATAAGTATTTGCATTTCTTATATCCTCTCCTTGGTTTGATCCCTTGATCAGTGTGTAGTGTCCTTGTTTGTTTCTTGAAATAGTCTTTATCTTAAAGTCTATTTCTTCTGATATGAGAATTGTAACTCCAGGTTTCCTTTGATTTCCATGTGCATGGAATGTCTCTTGCCATATCCTGAGTTTCAGTCTGTATCTATCCCTAGGTCTAAAATCGGTCTCTTCTAGGCAGCATATATAATGGGCTTGTTGTTGTATCCCTTCAGCCAGTTTATCTGTTGTGGTTGGAGCAATGAATCCATTTACATGTAAGGTAATTGTCAATATGGATGTTCCTCTTCCCGTTTTGTTAATTGTTTTTGGTTTGTTCTAGGAGGTCTTTTCTTTTCTTTGTGATTCCTGCCTATTGAAGTTCCTTTATCCTTTGGTATAAAGCTGTTGCGTGGTGCTGAATTCTCTTTCCGTTTGTTTTTCTGTAAAGTTTTTAGTTTCTCTGTCCAATCTCAATGAGATTCTTGCTGAAAACAGTAACATTGGTTGTAGGTTTTTTTCTTTTCATCTCTTTAAATACGTATACTGCCACTTCCTTCTCTCTTGCCGAATTTCTGCTGAAAGGTCGGCTGTTAACTTACGTGGATTCCCTTGAATGGTAAATGGTGCTTTGCCCATGCTGCTTTTCACATGTTTCCTATACATTTAGATTTTAAGAGTTTGATGAATACGTGTCTTGGCGTGTTTCTCCTTGGAATTATCCTGTATGAGACTCTCTGTGCTTCCTGGACTTGATTACCTCTTTCCTTTCCCATACTAGGGAAGTTTTCAACTATAATCTTTTCAAATATATTCTCACACCTTTTCTCTTTCTCTTCTTCTTCTGAGAGCCATATAATTCGAATGTTGGTGCATTTAATGTTGTCCCAAGGGTCGCTGAGACTGTCCTCCGTTCCTTTCATTCTTTGTTCTTTATTTTGATCCGCAGTATTTATTTGAACTATTTTATCTTCCAGGCCACTTAACCGTTCTTGTGCCTCAGTTATTGTGCTAGTGATCCATGCTAGAGAATAATTATTTTCATTTATTGTGTTCTTCATCACTGTTTGTTTGCTCTTCAGTTCTTGTCGACCCCTGTGAAACGTTTCCTGTATTTTCTCTCTCCTATTTCCACGATGTTGAATCGTTTTTCCTATCATTATTCTGAATTCTTTTTCGGGTAGACTGCCTATTTCCTCTTCATTTGTTAGGTCTGGTGCCTTTTGACCTTGCTGCTTCGTCAGCTGTTTGTGTTTTGGTCTCCTAATTTTGGTTAACTTACTGTGCTTGGGGTTCCTTTTCCCAGGCGTCATGCCCGTAGTTATTGTTGTTTTTGGTGTCTGTCCCAAGCGGCTAAGGTTTGTTAAGTGGGTTGTGTAGGCTTTTTCGTGGAGGGGAGTTATGTTTGTGTTCTTTTGAATGAGGCTGGATCCTGTCTTTCTGGTGGGCATTTCCACAACTGCTGGTGTGTATTTTGGTGCCTCCGTCCTTATGATGATTTAAGGCATCCTCTCTCATAACGGATGGGACTGTTTCTGTCTTGCTCATTGTTTGGCATACGGTGTCCAGCACTGTTGCTTACTGGTCACTGAGTGAATGTGGGTCTTGGCGTTGAGAAAGAAATCTCTGGGAGATTTTCTCCATTTGATATTATGTGAAGCTGTCAGGTCTCCTGTGCACCAGTGTCCTGAACTTGGTTTTCCCTCCTCAGATGCAGAGCTCTGACTCCTGGTTAGAGCACCTAGAGACATTCATCCTCACAGCTCAGAAAAAGTGGGAGAGAAAAGAGAAGGAAACAAAGAATGAGGATAAAATAAAACAAAATAAAGTAAAATCAAATAAAATGAAGTTATTAAAATGAAAACTATGTATTAAGAGAAAATTTTAAAAATTAAAAAGAAAAGCAGTCACACAGAACTCTAGCACAAATGGTTAAAGCTTAGCTCTACAGACAAAATGACTCACAGCGGCATACACCTACACGTTCACAAAAAGTGAAAAAGTGGAAAAACTAATATATCTATGCTCACTAATCCACCTCCTCAATTTTGGACTGATTCATTGTTCTATTCAGGTGTTCCAGAGATGCGGGGTACTTCACGTTGAATGCGGAGATTTCATCCACTCTTCGTGCGGGTGCTGGGAGAGATTACTTTTACGCTTCTTTGCTCGCACAGCTCTGCTTTTAGAGTTGCATTTGTTTCATTCCATAGATTTGGGTGTTCCTATTTACATTTTCAATTTTTCCCAGGTATTTGTGATCCCATCTTAGTTTTGTACAGTGTATTCTTGGTTATGTAACAGCGTTTTGTTTAGCTTCCATGTGTTTGTATTATTTACAGTTTTTTTCTTTTAATTCCTATCTAGTTTCATAGCACTGTAGGCGGAAATTATACCTGATGCTATTTCAATTTTCTTAGATTTCTAAGGCTTTATGTGTGACCCTACATATGATATAACTTGGAGAGTGTTTCATGAGTACCTGAGGAGAGAGGGTTTTCTGTTGTTTTGCAATAGAATGTTGTATATTTATGAATGAATTCCCTCTTGTCCAACGTGTCATTGAAAGCTTATGTTTCCTAATTTAGTTTCATTTTGGATGATCTATCCATTGGTGATTGTGGGGTGGTAATGTCCCCTACTCTTATGGTTTTACTGTCAAGTTCCGCTTTATGGCTGTTAGGATATACCTTATGTATTGAAGTGCTCCTCGGTTGGGTTCATAAGTATTTGCATTTCTTATATCCTCTCCTTGGTTTGATCCCTTGATCAGTGTGTAGTGTCCTTGTTTGTTTCTTGAAATAGTCTTTATCTTAAAGTTTATTTCTTCTGATATGAGAATTGTAACTCCAGGTTTCCTTTGATTTCCATGTGCATGGAATGTCTCTTGCCATATCCTCAGTTTCAGTCTGTATCTATCCCTAGGTCTAAATGGGTCTCTTCTAGGCAGCATATATAATGGGCTTGTTGTTGTATCCCTTCAGCCAGTGTATCTGTTGTGGTTGGAGCAATGAATCCATTTACATGTAAGGTAATTGTCAATATGGATGTTCCTCTTCCCGTTTTGTTAATTGTTTTTGGTTTGTTCTAGGAGGTCTTTTCTTTTCTTTGTGATTCCTGCCTAGGGAAGTTCCTTTATCCTTTGGTATAAAGCTGTTGCGTGGTGCTGAATTCTCTTTCCGTTTGTTTTTCTGTAAAGTTTTTAGTTTCTCTGTCCAATCTCAATGAGATTCTTGCTGAAAACAGTAACATTGGTTGTAGGTTTTTTTCCTTTCATCCCTTTCAATACGTATACTGCCACTTCCTTCTCTCTTGCAGAATTTCTGCTGAAAGGTCGGCTGTTAACTTACGTGGATTCCCTTGAATGGTAAATGGTGCTTTTCCCATGCTGCTTTTTACATGTTTCCTATACATTTAGATTTTAATAGTTTGATGAATACGTGTCTTGGCGTGTTTCTCCTTGGAATTATCCTGTATGAGACTCTCTGTGCTTCCTGGACTTGATTACCTCTTTCCTTTCCCATACTAGGGAAGTTTTCAACTATAATCTCTTCAAATATATTCTCACGCCTTTTCTCTTTCTCTTCTTCTTCTGAGAGCCATATAATTCGAATGTTGGTGCATTTAATGTTGTCCCAAGGTTCGCTGAGACTGTCCTCCGTTCCTTTCATTCTTTGTTCTTTATTTTGATCCGCAGTATTTATTTGAACTATTTTATCTTCCAGGCCACTTAACCGTTCTTGTGCCTCAGTTATTGTGCTAGTGATCCATGCTAGAGAATAATTATTTTCATTTATTGTGTTCTTCATCACTGTTTGTTTGCTCTTCAGTTCTTGTCGACCCCTGTGAAACGTTTCCTGTATTTTCTCTCTCCTATTTCCACGATGTTGAATCGTTTTTCCTATCATTATTCTGAATTCTTTTTCGGGTAGACTGCCTATTTCCTCTTCATTTGTTAGGTCTGGTGCCTTTTGACCTTGCTGCTTCGTCAGCTGTTTGTGTTTTGGTCTCCTAATTTTGGTTAACTTACTGTGCTTGGGGTTCCTTTTCACAGGCGTCATGCCCGTAGTTATTGTTGTTTTTGGTGTCTGTCCCAAGCGGCTAAGGTTTGTTAAGTGGGTTGTGTAGGCTTTTTCGTGGAGGGGAGTTATGCTTGTGTTCTTTTGAATGAGGCTGGATCCTGTCTTTCTGGTGGGCATTTCCACAACTGCTGGTGTGTATTTTGGTGCCTCCGTCCTTATGATGATTTAAGGCATCCTCTCTGATAACGGATGGGACTGTTTCTGTCTTGCTCATTGTTTGGCATACGGTGTCCAGCACTGTTGCTTACTGGTCACTGAGTGAATGTGGGTCTTGGCGTTGAGAAAGAAATCTCTGGGAGATTTTCTCCATTTGATATTATGTGAAGCTGTCAGGTCTCCTGTGCACCAGTGTCCTGAACTTGGTTTTCCCTCCTCAGATGCAGAGCTCTGACTCCTGGTTAGAGCACCTAGAGACATTCATCCTCACAGCTCAGAAAAAGTGGGAGAGAAAAGAGAAGGAAACAAAGAATGAGGATAAAATAAAACAAAAGAAAGTAAAATCAAATAAAATGAAGTTATTAAAATGAAAACTATGTATTAAGAGAAAATTTTAAAAATTAAAAAGAAAAGCAGTCACACAGAACTCTAGCACAAATGGTTAAAGCTTAGCTCTACAGACAAAATGACTCACAGCGGCATACACCTACACGTTCACAAAAAGTGAAAAAGTGGAAAAACTAATATATCTATGCTCACTAATCCACCTCCTCAATTTTGGACTGATTCATTGTTCTATTCAGGTGTTCCAGAGATGCGGGGTACTTCACGTTGAATGTGGAGATTTCATCCACTCTTCGTGCGGGTGCTGGGAGAGATTACTTTTTCGCTTCTTTGCTCGCACAGCTCTGCTTTTAGAGTTGCATTTGTTTCATTCCATAGATTTGGGTGTTCCTATTTACATTTTCAATTTTTCCCAGGTATTTGTGATCCCATCTTAGTTTTGTACAGTGTATTCTTGGTTATGTACCAGCGTTTTGTTTAGCTTCCATGTGTTTGTATTATTTACAGTTTTTTTTTCTTTTAATTCCTATCTAGTTTCATAGCATTGTAGGCGGAAATTATACCTGATGCTATTTCAATTTTCTTAGATTTCTAAGGCTTTATGTGTGACCCTACATATGATATAACTTGGAGAGTGTTTCATGAGTACCTGAGGAGAGAGGGTTTTCTGTTGTTTTGCAATAGAATGTTGTATATTTATGAATGAATTCCCTCTTGTCCAACGTGTCATTGAAAGCTTATGTTTCCTAATTTAGTTTCATTTTGGATGATCTATCCATTGGTGATTGTGGGGTGGTAATGTCCCCTACTCTTATGGTTTTACTGTCAAGTTCCGCTTTATGGCTGTTAGGATATACCTTATGTATTGAAGTGCTCCTCGGTTGGGTTCATAAGTGTCTGCATTTCTTATATCCTCTCCTTGGTTTGATCCCTTGATCAGTGTGTAGTGTCCTTGTTTGTTTCTTGAAATAGTCTTTATCTTAAAGTCTATTTCTTCTGATATGAGAATTGTAACTCCAGGTTTCCTTTGATTTCGATGTGCATGGAATGTCTCTTGCCATATCCTCAGTTTCAGTCTGTATCTATCCCTAGGTCTAAAATGGGTCTCTTCTAGGCAGCATATATAATGGGCTTGTTGTTGTATCCCTTCAGCCAGTTTATCTGTTGTGGTTGGAGCAATGAATCCATTTACATGTAAGGTAATTGTCAATATGGATGTTCCTCTTCCCGTTTTGTTAATTGTTTTTGGTTTGTTCTAGGAGGTCTTTTCTTTTCTTTGTGATTCCTGCCTAGAGAAGTTCCTTTATCCTTTGGTAAAAAGCTGTTGCGTGGTGCTGAATTCTCTTTCCGTTTGTTTTTCTGTAAAGTTTTTAGTTTCTCTGTCCAATCTCAATGAGATTCTTGCTGAAAACAGTAACATTGGTTGTAGGTTTTTTTCCTTTCATCCCTTTCAATACGTATACTGCCACTTCCTTCTCTCTTGCAGAATTTCTGCTGAAAGGTCGGCTGTTAACTTACGTGGATTCCCTTGAATGGTAAATGGTGCTTTGCCCATGCTGCTTTTCACATGTTTCCTATACATTTAGATTTTAAGAGTTTGATGAATACGTGTCTTGGCGTGTTTCTCCTTGGAATTATCCTGTATGAGACTCTCTGTGCTTCCTGGACTTGATTAACTCTTTCCTTTCCCATACTAGGGAAGTTTTCAACTATAATCTTTTCAAATATATTCTCACACCTTTTCTCTTTCTCTTCTTCTTCTGCGAGCCATATAATTCGAATGTTGGTGCATTTAATGTTGTCCCAAGGGTCGCTGAGACTGTCCTCCGTTCCTTTCATTCTTTGTTCTTTATTTTGATCCGCAGTATTTATTTGAACTATTTTATCTTCCAGGCCACTTAACCGTTCTTGTGCCTCAGTTATTGTGCTAGTGATCCATGCTAGAGAATAATTATTTTCATTTATTGTGTTCTTCATCACTGTTTGTTTGCTCTTCAGTTCTTGTCGACCCCTGTGAAACGTTTCCTGTATTTTCTCTCTCCTATTTCCACGATGTTGAATCGTTTTTCCTATCATTATTCTGAATTCTTTTTCGGGTAGACTGCCTATTTCCTCTTCATTTGTTAGGTCTGGTGCCTTTTGACCTTGCTGCTTCGTCAGCTGTTTGTTTTTTGGTCTCCTAATTTTGGTTAACTTACTGTGCTTGGGGTTCCTTTTCACAGGCGTCATGCCCGTAGTTATTGTTGTTTTTGGTGTCTGTCCCAAGCGGCTAAGGTTTGTTAAGTGGGTTGTGTAGGCTTTTTCGTGGAGGGGAGTTATGCTTGTGTTCTTTTGAATGAGGCTGGCTCCTGTCTTTCTGGTGGGCATTTCCACAACTGCTGGTGTGTATTTTGGTGCCTCCGTCCTTATGATGATTTAAGGCATCCTCTCTGATAACGGATGGGACTGTTTCTGTCTTGCTCATTGTTTGGCATACGGTGTCCAGCACTGTTGCTTACTGGTCACTGAGTGAATGTGGGTCTTGGCGTTGAGAAAGAAATCTCTGGGTGATTTTCTCCATTTGATATTATGTGAAGCTGTCAGGTCTCCTGTGCACCAGTGTCCTGAACTTGGTTTTCCCTCCTCAGATGCAGAGCTCTGACTCCTGGTTAGAGCACCTAGAGACATTCATCCTCACAGCTCAGAAAAAGTGGGAGAGAAAAGAGAAGGAAACAAAGAATGAGGATAAAATAAAACAAAATAAAGTAAAATCAAATAAAATGAAGTTATTAAAATGAAAACTATGTATTAAGAGAAAATTTTAAAAATTAAAAAGAAAAGCAGTCACACAGAACTCTAGCACAAATGGTTAAAGCTTAGCTCTACAGACAAAATGACTCACAGCGGCATACACCTACACGTTCACAAAAAGTGAAAAAGTGGAAAAACTAATATATCTATGCTCACTAATCCACCTCCTCAATTTTGGACTGATTCATTGTTCTATTCAGGTGTTCCAGAGATGCGGGGTACTTCACGTTGAATGTGGAGATTTCATCCACTCTTCGTGCGGGTGCTGGGAGAGATTACTTTTTCGCTTCTTTGCTCGCACAGCTCTGCTTTTAGAGTTGCATTTGTTTCATTCCATAGATTTGGGTGTTCCTATTTACATTTTCAATTTTTCCCAGGTATTTGTGATCCCATCTTAGTTTTGTACAGTGTATTCTTGGTTATGTAACAGCGTTTTGTTTAGCTTCCATGTGTTTGTATTATTTACAGTTTTTTTTCTTTTAATTCCTATCTAGTTTCATAGCACTGTAGGCGGAAATTATACCTGATGCTATTTCAATTTTCTTAGATTTCTAAGGCTTTATGTGTGACCCTACATATGATATAACTTGGAGAGTGTTTCATGAGTACCTGAGGAGAGAGGGTTTTCTGTTGTTTTGCAATAGAATGTTGTATATTTATGAATGAATTCCCTCTTGTCCAACTTGTCATTGAAAGCTTATGTTTCCTAATTTAGTTTCATTTTGGATGATCTATCCATTGGTGATTGTGGGGTGGTAATGTCCCCTACTCTTATGGTTTTACTGTCAAGTTCCGCTTTATGGCTGTTAGGATATACCTTATGTATTGAAGTGCTCCTCGGTTGGGTTCATAAGTATTTGCATTTCTTATATCCTCTCCTTGGTTTGATCCCTTGATCAGTGTGTAGTGTCCTTGTTTGTTTCTTGAAATAGTCTTTATCTTAAAGTCTATTTCTTCTGATATGAGAATTGTAACTCCAGGTTTCCTTTGATTTCCATGTGCATGGAATGTCTCTTGTCATATCCTCAGTTTCAGTCTGTATCTATCCCTAGGTCTAAAATGGGTCTCTTCTAGGCAGCATATATAATGGGCTTGTTGTTGTATCCCTTCAGCCAGTTTATCTGTTGTGGTTGGAGCAATGAATCCATTTACATGTAAGGTAATTGTCAATATGGATGTTCCTCTTCCCGTTTTGTTAATTGTTTTTGGTTTGTTCTAGGAGGTCTTTTCTTTTCTTGGTGATTCCTGCCTAGAGAAGTTCCTTTATCCTTTGGTAAAAAGCTGTTGCGTGGTGCTGAATTCTCTTTCCGTTTGTTTTTCTGTAAAGTTTTTAGTTTCTCTGTCCAATCTCAATGAGATTCTTGCTGAAAACAGTAACATTGGTTGTAGGTTTTTTTCCTTTCATCTCTTTAAATACGTATACTGCCACTTCCTTCTCTCTTGCAGAATTTCTGCTGAAAGGTCGGCTGTTAACTTACGTGGATTCCCTTGAATGGTAAATGGTGCTTTGCCCATGCTGCTTTTTACATGTTTCCTATACATTTAGATTTTAAGAGTTTGATGAATACGTGTCTTGGCGTGTTTCTCCTTGGAATTATCCTGTATGAGACTCTCTGTGCTTCCTGGACTTGATTAACTCTTTCCTTTCCCATACTAGGGAAGTTTTCAACTATAATCTTTTCAAATATATTCTCACACCTTTTCTCTTTCTCTTCTTCTTCTGAGAGCCATATAATTCGAATGTTGGTGCATTTCATGTTGTCCCAAGGGTCGCTGAGACTGTCCTCCGTTCCTTTCATTCTTTGTTCTTTATTTTGATCCGCAGTATTTATTTGAACTATTTTATCTTCCAGGCCACTTAACCGTTCTTGTGCCTCAGTTATTGTGCTAGTGATCCATGCTAGAGAATAATTATTTTCATTTATTGTGTTCTTCATCACTGTTTGTTTGCTCTTCAGTTCTTGTCGACCCCTGTGAAACGTTTCCTGTATTTTCTCTCTCCTATTTCCACGATGTTGAATCGTTTTTCCTATCATTATTCTGAATTCTTTTTCGGGTAGACTGCCTATTTCCTCTTCATTTGTTAGGTCTGGTGCCTTTTGACCTTGCTGCTTCGTCAGCTGTTTGTTTTTTGGTCTCCTAATTTTGGTTAACTTACTGTGCTTGGGGTTCCTTTTCACAGGCGTCATGCCCGTAGTTATTGTTGTTTTTGGTGTCTGTCCCAAGCGGCTAAGGTTTGTTAAGTGGGTTGTGTAGGCTTTTTCGTGGAGGGGAGTTATGCTTGTGTTCTTTTGAATGAGGCTGGCTCCTGTCTTTCTGGTGGGCATTTCCACAACTGCTGGTGTGTATTTTGGTGCCTCCGTCCTTATGATGATTTAAGGCATCCTCTCTCATAACGGATGGGACTGTTTCTGTCTTGCTCATTGTTTGGCATACGGTGTCCAGCACTGTTGCTTACTGGTCACTGAGTGAATGTGGGTCTTGGCGTTGAGAAAGAAATCTCTGGGTGATTTTCTCCATTTGATATTATGTGAAGCTGTCAGGTCTCCTGTGCACCAGTGTCCTGAACTTGGTTTTCCCTCCTCAGATGCAGAGCTCTGACTCCTGGTTAGAGCACCTAGAGACATTCATCCTCACAGCTCAGAAAAAGTGGAGGAGAAAAGAGAAGGAAACAAAGAATGAGGATAAAATAAAACAAAATAAAGTAAAATCAAATAAAATGAAGTTATTAAAATGAAAACTATGTATTAAGAGAAAATTTTAAAAATTAAAAAGAAAAGCAGTCACACAGAACTCTAGCACAAATGGTTAAAGCTTAGCTCTACAGACAAAATGACTCACAGCGGCATACACCTACACGTTCACAAAAAGTGAAAAAGTGGAAAAACTAATATATCTATGCTCACTAATCCACCTCCTCAATTTTGGACTGATTCATTGTTCTATTCAGGTGTTCCAGAGATGCGGGGTACTTCACGTTGAATGTGGAGATTTCATCCACTCTTCGTGCGGGTGCTGGGAGAGATTACTTTTTCGCTTCTTTGCTCGCACAGCTCTGCTTTTAGAGTTGCATTTGTTTCATTCCATAGATTTGGGTGTTCCTATTTACATTTTCAATTTTTCCCAGGTATTTGTGATCCCATCTTAGTTTTGTACAGTGTATTCTTGGTTATGTAACAGCGTTTTGTTTAGCTTCCATGTGTTTGTATTATTTACAGTTTTTTTTCTTTTAATTCCTATCTAGTTTCATAGCACTGTAGGCGGAAATTATACCTGATGCTATTTCAATTTTCTTAGATTTCTAAGGCTTTATGTGTGACCCTACATATGATATAACTTGGAGAGTGTTTCATGAGTACCTGAGGAGAGAGGGTTTTCTGTTGTTTTGCAATAGAATGTTGTATATTTATGAATGAATTCCCTCTTGTCCAACGTGTCATTGAAAGCTTATGTTTCCTAATTTAGTTTCATTTTGGATGATCTATCCATTGGTGATTGTGGGGTGGTAATGTCCCCTACTCTTATGGTTTTACTGTCAAGTTCCGCTTTATGGCTGTTAGGATATACCTTATGTATTGAAGTGCTCCTCGGTTGGGTTCATAAGTATTTGCATTTCTTATATCCTCTCCTTGGTTTGATCCCTTGATCAGTGTGTAGTGTCCTTGTTTGTTTCTTGAAATAGTCTTTATCTTAAAGTTTATTTCTTCTGATATGAGAATTGTAACTCCAGGTTTCCTTTGATTTCCATGTGCATGGAATGTCTCTTGCCATATCCTCAGTGTCAGTCTGTATCTATCCCTAGGTCTAAAATGGGTCTCTTCTAGGCAGCATATATAATGGGCTTGTTGTTGTATCCCTTCAGCCAGTGTATCTGTTGTGGTTGGAGCAATGAATCCATTTACATGTAAGGTAATTGTCAATATGGATGTTCCTCTTCCCGTTTTGTTAATTGTTTTTGGTTTGTTCTAGGAGGTCTTTTCTTTTCTTTGTGATTCCTGCCTAGGGAAGTTCCTTTATCCTTTGGTATAAAGCTGTTGCGTGGTGCTGAATTCTCTTTCCGTTTGTTTTTCTGTAAAGTTTTTAGTTTCTCTGTCCAATCTCAATGAGATTCTTGCTGAAAACAGTAACATTGGTTGTAGGTTTTTTTCCTTTCATCCCTTTCAATACGTATACTGCCACTTCCTTCTCTCTTGCAGAATTTCTGCTGAAAGGTCGGCTGTTAACTTACGTGGATTCCCTTGAATGGTAAATGGTGCTTTTCCCATGCTGCTTTTTACATGTTTCCTATACATTTAGATTTTAATAGTTTGATGAATACGTGTCTTGGCGTGTTTCTCCTTGGAATTATCCTGTATGAGACTCTCTGTGCTTCCTGGACTTGATTACCTCTTTCCTTTCCCATACTAGGGAAGTTTTCAACTATAATCTCTTCAAATATATTCTCACGCCTTTTCTCTTTCTCTTCTTCTTCTGAGAGCCATATAATTCGAATGTTGGTGCATTTAATGTTGTCCCAAGGTTCGCTGAGACTGTCCTCCGTTCCTTTCATTCTTTGTTCTTTATTTTGATCCGCAGTATTTATTTGAACTATTTTATCTTCCAGGCCACTTAACCGTTCTTGTGCCTCAGTTATTGTGCTAGTGATCCATGCTAGAGAATAATTATTTTCATTTATTGTGTTCTTCATCACTGTTTGTTTGCTCTTCAGTTCTTGTCGACCCCTGTGAAACGTTTCCTGTATTTTCTCTCTCCTATTTCCACGATGTTGAATCGTTTTTCCTATCATTATTCTGAATTCTTTTTCGGGTAGACTGCCTATTTCCTCTTCATTTGTTAGGTCTGGTGCCTTTTGACCTTGCTGCTTCGTCAGCTGTTTGTGTTTTGGTCTCCTAATTTTGGTTAACTTACTGTGCTTGGGGTTCCTTTTCACAGGCGTCATGCCCGTAGTTATTGTTGTTTTTGGTGTCTGTCCCAAGCGGCTAAGGTTTGTTAAGTGGGTTGTGTAGGCTTTTTCGTGGAGGGGAGTTATGCTTGTGTTCTTTTGAATGAGGCTGGATCCTGTCTTTCTGGTGGGCATTTCCACAACTGCTGGTGTGTATTTTGGTGCCTCCGTCCTTATGATGATTTAAGGCATCCTCTCTCATAACGGATGGGACTGTTTCTGTCTTGCTCATTGTTTGGCATACGGTGTCCAGCACTGTTGCTTACTGGTCACTGAGTGAATGTGGGTCTTGGCGTTGAGAAAGAAATCTCTGGGAGATTTTCTCCATTTGATATTATGTGAAGCTGTCAGGTCTCCTGTGCACCAGTGTCCTGAACTTGGTTTTCCCTCCTCAGATGCAGAGCTCTGACTCCTGGTTAGAGCACCTAGAGACATTCATCCTCACAGCTCAGAAAAAGTGGGAGAGAAAAGAGAAGGAAACAAAGAATGAGGATAAAATAAAACAAAAGAAAGTAAAATCAAATAAAATGAAGTTATTAAAATGAAAACTATGTATTAAGAGAAAATTTTAAAAATTAAAAAGAAAAGCAGTCACACAGAACTCTAGCACAAATGGTTAAAGCTTAGCTCTACAGACAAAATGACTCACAGCGGCATACACCTACACGTTCACAAAAAGTGAAAAAGTGGAAAAACTAATATATCTATGCTCACTAATCCACCTCCTCAATTTTGGACTGATTCATTGTTCTATTCAGGTGTTCCAGAGATGCGGGGTACTTCACGTTGAATGTGGAGATTTCATCCACTCTTCGTGCGGGTGCTGGGAGAGATTACTTTTTCGCTTCTTTGCTCGCACAGCTCTGCTTTTAGAGTTGCATTTGTTTCATTCCATAGATTTGGGTGTTCCTATTTACATTTTCAATTTTTCCCAGGTATTTGTGATCCCATCTTAGTTTTGTACAGTGTATTCTTGGTTATGTACCAGCGTTTTGTTTAGCTTCCATGTGTTTGTATTATTTACAGTTTTTTTTTCTTTTAATTCCTATCTAGTTTCATAGCATTGTAGGCGGAAATTATACCTGATGCTATTTCAATTTTCTTAGATTTCTAAGGCTTTATGTGTGACCCTACATATGATATAACTTGGAGAGTGTTTCATGAGTACCTGAGGAGAGAGGGTTTTCTGTTGTTTTGCAATAGAATGTTGTATATTTATGAATGAATTCCCTCTTGTCCAACGTGTCATTGAAAGCTTATGTTTCCTAATTTAGTTTCATTTTGGATGATCTATCCATTGGTGATTGTGGGGTGGTAATGTCCCCTACTCTTATGGTTTTACTGTCAAGTTCCGCTTTATGGCTGTTAGGATATACCTTATGTATAGAAGTGCTCCTCGGTTGGGTTCATAAGTGTCTGCATTTCTTATATCCTCTCCTTGGTTTGATCCCTTGATCAGTGTGTAGTGTCCTTGTTTGTTTCTTGAAATAGTCTTTATCTTAAAGTCTATTTCTTCTGATATGAGAATTGTAACTCCAGGTTTCCTTTGATTTCGATGTGCATGGAATGTCTCTTGCCATATCCTCAGTTTCAGTCTGTATCTATCCCTAGGTCTAAAATGGGTCTCTTCTAGGCAGCATATATAATGGGCTTGTTGTTGTATCCCTTCAGCCAGTTTATCTGTTGTGGTTGGAGCAATGAATCCATTTACATGTAAGGTAATTGTCAATATGGATGTTCCTCTTCCCGTTTTGTTAATTGTTTTTGGTTTGTTCTAGGAGGTCTTTTCTTTTCTTTGTGATTCCTGCCTAGAGAAGTTCCTTTATCCTTTGGTAAAAAGCTGTTGCGTGGTGCTGAATTCTCTTTCCGTTTGTTTTTCTGTAAAGTTTTTAGTTTCTCTGTCCAATCTCAATGAGATTCTTGCTGAAAACAGTAACATTGGTTGTAGGTTTTTTTCCTTTCATCCCTTTCAATACGTATACTGCCACTTCCTTCTCTCTTGCAGAATTTCTGCTGAAAGGTCGGCTGTTAACTTACGTGGATTCCCTTGAATGGTAAATGGTGCTTTTCCCATGCTGCTTTTTACATGTTTCCTATACATTTAGATTTTAATAGTTTGATGAATACGTGTCTTGGCGTGTTTCTCCTTGGAATTATCCTGTATGAGACTCTCTGTGCTTCCTGGACTTGATTACCTCTTTCCTTTCCCATACTAGGGAAGTTTTCAACTATAATCTCTTCAAATATATTCTCACGCCTTTTCTCTTTCTCTTCTTCTTCTGAGAGCCATATAATTCGAATGTTGGTGCATTTAATGTTGTCCCAAGGGTCGCTGAGACTGTCCTCCGTTCCTTTCATTCTTTGTTCTTTATTTTGATCCGCAGTATTTATTTGAACTATTTTATCTTCCAGGCCACTTAACCGTTCTTGTGCCTCAGTTATTGTGCTAGTGATCCATGCTAGAGAATAATTATTTTCATTTATTGTGTTCTTCATCACTGTTTGTTTGCTCTTCAGTTCTTGTCGACCTCTGTGAAACGTTTCCTGTATTTTCTCTCTCCTATTTCCACGATGTTGAATCGTTTTTCCTATCATTATTCTGAATTCTTTTTCGGGTAGACTGCCTATTTCCTCTTCATTTGTTAGGTCTGGTGCCTTTTGACCTTGCTGCTTCGTCAGCTGTTTGTGTTTTGGTCTCCTAATTTTGGTTAACTTACTGTGCTTGGGTTTCCTTTTCACAGGCGTCATGCCCGTAGTTATTGTTGTTTTTGGTGTCTGTCCCAAGCGGCTAAGGTTTGTTAAGTGGGTTGTGTAGGCTTTTTCGTGGAGGGGAGTTATGCTTGTGTTCTTTTGAATGAGGCTGGCTCCTGTCTTTCTGGTGGGCATTTCCACAACTGCTGGTGTGTATTTTGGTGCCTCCGTCCTTATGATGATTTAGGGCATCCTCTCTCATAACGGATGGGACTGTTTCTGTCTTGCTCATTGTTTGGCATACGGTGTCCAGCACTGTTGCTTACTGGTCACTGAGTGAATGTGGGTCTTGGCGTTGAGAAAGAAATCTCTGGGAGATTTTCTCCATTTGATATTATGTGAAGCTGTCAGGTCTCCTGTGCACCAGTGTCCTGAACTTGGTTTTCCCTCCTCAGATGCAGAGCTCTGACTCCTGGTTAGAGCACCTAGAGACATTCATCCTCACAGCTCAGAAAAAGTGGGAGAGAAAAGAGAAGGAAACAAAGAATGAGGATAAAATAAAACAAAATAAAGTAAAATCAAATAAAATGAAGTTATTAAAATGAAAACTATGTATTAAGAGAAAATTTTAAAAATTAAAAAGAAAAGCAGTCACACAGAACTCTAGCACAAATGGTTAAAGCTTAGCTCTACAGACAAAATGACTCACAGCGGCATACACCTACACGTTCACAAAAAGTGAAAAAGTGGAAAAACTAATATATCTATGCTCACTAATCCACCTCCTCAATTTTGGACTGATTCATTGTTCTATTCAGGTGTTCCAGAGATGCGGGGTACTTCACGTTGAATGTGGAGATTTCATCCACTCTTCGTGCGGGTGCTGGGAGAGATTACTTTTTCGCTTCTTTGCTCGCACAGCTCTGCTTTTAGAGTTGCATTTGTTTCATTCCATAGATTTGGGTGTTCCTATTTACATTTTCAATTTTTCCCAGGTATTTGTGATCCCATCTTAGTTTTGTACAGTGTATTCTTGGTTATGTAACAGCGTTTTGTTTAGCTTCCATGTGTTTGTATTATTTACAGTTTTTTTTCTTTTAATTCCTATCTAGTTTCATAGCACTGTAGGCGGAAATTATACCTGATGCTATTTCAATTTTCTTAGATTTCTAAGGCTTTATGTGTGACCCTACATATGATATATCTTGGAGAGTGTTTCATGAGTACCTGAGGAGAGAGGGTTTTCTGTTGTTTTGCAATAGAATGTTGTATATTTATGAATGAATTCCCTCTTGTCCAACGTGTCATTGAAAGCTTATGTTTCCTAATTTAGTTTCATTTTGGATGATCTATCCATTGGTGATTGTGGGGTGGTAATGTCCCCTACTCTTATGGTTTTACTGTCAAGTTCCGCTTTATGGCTGTTAGGATATACCTTATGTATTGAAGTGCTCCTCGGTTGGGTTCATAAGTATTTGCATTTCTTATATCCTCTCCTTGGTTTGATCCCTTGATCAGTGTGTAGTGTCCTTGTTTGTTTCTTGAAATAGTCTTTATCTTAAAGTCTATTTCTTCTGATATGAGAATTGTAACTCCAGGTTTCCTTTGATTTCCATGTGCATGGAATGTCTCTTGTCATATCCTCAGTTTCAGTCTGTATCTATCCCTAGGTCTAAAATGGGTCTCTTCTAGGCAGCATATATAATGGGCTTGTTGTTGTATCCCTTCAGCCAGTTTATCTGTTGTGGTTGGAGCAATGAATCCATTTACATGTAAGGTAATTGTCAATATGGATGTTCCTCTTCCCGTTTTGTTAATTGTTTTTGGTTTGTTCTAGGAGGTCTTTTCTTTTCTTTGTGATTCCTGCCTAGGGAAGTTCCTTTATCCTTTGGTATAAAGCTGTTGCGTGGTGCTGAATTCTCTTTCCGTTTGTTTTTCTGTAAAGTTTTTAGTTTCTCTGTCCAATCTCAATGAGATTCTTGCTGAAAACAGTAACATTGGTTGTAGGTTTTTTTCTTTTCATCTCTTTTAATACGTATACTGCCACTTCCTTCTCTCTTGCAGAATTTCTGCTGAAAGGTCGGCTGTTAACTTACGTGGATTCCCTTGAATGGTAAATGGTGCTTTGCCCATGCTGCTTTTCACATGTTTCCTATACATTTAGATTTTAAGAGTTTGATGAATACGTGTCTTGGCGTGTTTCTCCTTGGAATTATCCTGTATGAGACTCTCTGTGCTTCCTGGACTTGATTAACTCTTTCCTTTCCCATACTAGGGAAGTTTTCAACTATAATCTTTTCAAATATATTCTCACACCTTTTCTCTTTCTCTTCTTCTTCTGCGAGCCATATAATTCGAATGTTGGTGCATTTAATGTTGTCCCAAGGGTCGCTGAGACTGTCCTCCGTTCCTTTCATTCTTTGTTCTTTATTTTGATCCGCAGTATTTATTTGAACTATTTTATCTTCCAGGCCACTTAACCGTTCTTGTGCCTCAGTTATTGTGCTAGTGATCCATGCTAGAGAATAATTATTTTCATTTATTGTGTTCTTCATCACTGTTTGTTTGCTCTTCAGTTCTTGTCGACCCCTGTGAAACGTTTCCTGTATTTTCTCTCTCCTATTTCCACGATGTTGAATCGTTTTTCCTATCATTATTCTGAATTCTTTTTCGGGTAGACTGCCTATTTCCTCTTCATTTGTTAGGTCTGGTGCCTTTTGACCTTGCTGCTTCGTCAGCTGTTTGTTTTTTGGTCTCCTAATTTTGGTTAACTTACTGTGCTTGGGGTTCCTTTTCACAGGCGTCATGCCCGTAGTTATTGTTGTTTTTGGTGTCTGTCCCAAGCGGCTAAGGTTTGTTAAGTGGGTTGTGTAGGCTTTTTCGTGGAGGGGAGTTATGCTTGTGTTCTTTTGAATGAGGCTGGCTCCTGTCTTTCTGGTGGGCATTTCCACAACTGCTGGTGTGTATTTTGGTGCCTCCGTCCTTATGATGATTTAAGGCATCCTCTCTCATAACGGATGGGACTGTTTCTGTCTTGCTCATTGTTTGGCATACGGTGTCCAGCACTGTTGCTTACTGGTCACTGAGTGAATGTGGGTCTTGGCGTTGAGAAAGAAATCTCTGGGTGATTTTCTCCATTTGATATTATGTGAAGCTGTCAGGTCTCCTGTGCACCAGTGTCCTGAACTTGGTTTTCCCTCCTCAGATGCAGAGCTCTGACTCCTGGTTAGAGCACCTAGAGACATTCATCCTCACAGCTCAGAAAAAGTGGGAGAGAAAAGAGAAGGAAACAAAGAATGAGGATAAAATAAAACAAAATAAAGTAAAATCAAATAAAATGAAGTTATTAAAATGAAAACTATGTATTAAGAGAAAATTTTAAAAATTAAAAAGAAAAGCAGTCACACAGAACTCTAGCACAAATGGTTAAAGCTTAGCTCTACAGACAAAATGACTCACAGCGGCATACACCTACACGTTCACAAAAAGTGAAAAAGTGGAAAAACTAATATATCTATGCTCACTAATCCACCTCCTCAATTTTGGACTGATTCATTGTTCTATTCAGGTGTTCCAGAGATGCGGGGTACTTCACGTTGAATGTGGAGATTTCATCCACTCTTCGTGCGGGTGCTGGGAGAGATTACTTTTTCGCTTCTTTGCTCGCACAGCTCTGCTTTTAGAGTTGCATTTGTTTCATTCCATAGATTTGGGTGTTCCTATTTACATTTTCAATTTTTCCCAGGTATTTGTGATCCCATCTTAGTTTTGTACAGTGTATTCTTGGTTATGTAACAGCGTTTTGTTTAGCTTCCATGTGTTTGTATTATTTACAGTTTTTTTTCTTTTAATTCCTATCTAGTTTCATAGCACTGTAGGCGGAAATTATACCTGATGCTATTTCAATTTTCTTAGATTTCTAAGGCTTTATGTGTGACCCTACATATGATATATCTTGGAGAGTGTTTCATGAGTACCTGAGGAGAGAGGGTTTTCTGTTGTTTTGCAATAGAATGTTGTATATTTATGAATGAATTCCCTCTTGTCCAACGTGTCATTGAAAGCTTATGTTTCCTAATTTAGTTTCATTTTGGATGATCTATCCATTGGTGATTGTGGGGTGGTAATGTCCCCTACTCTTATGGTTTTACTGTCAAGTTCCGCTTTATGGCTGTTAGGATATACCTTATGTATTGAAGTGCTCCTCGGTTGGGTTCATAAGTATTTGCATTTCTTATATCCTCTCCTTGGTTTGATCCCTTGATCAGTGTGTAGTGTCCTTGTTTGTTTCTTGAAATAGTCTTTATCTTAAAGTCTATTTCTTCTGATATGAGAATTGTAACTCCAGGTTTCCTTTGATTTCCATGTGCATGGAATGTCTCTTGTCATATCCTCAGTTTCAGTCTGTATCTATCCCTAGGTCTAAAATGGGTCTCTTCTAGGCAGCATATATAATGGGCTTGTTGTTGTATCCCTTCAGCCAGTTTATCTGTTGTGGTTGGAGCAATGAATCCATTTACATGTAAGGTAATTGTCAATATGGATGTTCCTCTTCCCGTTTTGTTAATTGTTTTTGGTTTGTTCTAGGAGGTCTTTTCTTTTCTTTGTGATTCCTGCCTAGGGAAGTTCCTTTATCCTTTGGTATAAAGCTGTTGCGTGGTGCTGAATTCTCTTTCCGTTTGTTTTTCTGTAAAGTTTTTAGTTTCTCTGTCCAATCTCAATGAGATTCTTGCTGAAAACAGTAACATTGGTTGTAGGTTTTTTTCCTTTCATCTCTTTAAATACGTATACTGCCACTTCCTTCTCTCTTGCAGAATTTCTGCTGAAAGGTCGGCTGTTAACTTACGTCGATTCCCTTGAATGGTAAATGGTGCTTTGCCCATGCTGCTTTTCACATGTTTCCTATACATTTAGATTTTAAGAGTTTGATGAATACGTGTCTTGGCGTGTTTCTCCTTGGAATTATCCTGTATGAGACTCTCTGTGCTTCCTGGACTTGATTAACTCTTTCCTTTCCCATACTAGGGAAGTTTTCAACTATAATCTTTTCAAATATATTCTCACACCTTTTCTCTTTCTCTTCTTCTTCTGAGAGCCATATAATTCGAATGTTGGTGCATTTAATGTTGTCCCAAGGGTCGCTGAGACTGTCCTCCGTTCCTTTCATTCTTTGTTCTTTATTTTGATCCGCAGTATTTATTTGAACTATTTTATCTTCCAGGCCACTTAACCGTTCTTGTGCCTCAGTTATTGTGCTAGTGATCCATGCTAGAGAATAATTATTTTCATTTATTGTGTTCTTCATCACTGTTTGTTTGCTCTTCAGTTCTTGTCGACCCCTGTGAAACGTTTCCTGTATTTTCTCTCTCCTATTTCCACGATGTTGAATCGTTTTTCCTATCATTATTCTGAATTCTTTTTCGGGTAGACTGCCTATTTCCTCTTCATTTGTTAGGTCTGGTGCCTTTTGACCTTGCTGCTTCGTCAGCTGTTTGTTTTTTGGTCTCCTAATTTTGGTTAACTTACTGTGCTTGGGGTTCCTTTTCACAGGCGTCATGCCCGTAGTTATTGTTGTTTTTGGTGTCTGTCCCAAGCGGCTAAGGTTTGTTAAGTGGGTTGTGTAGGCTTTTTCGTGGAGGGGAGTTATGCTTGTGTTCTTTTGAATGAGGCTGGATCCTGTCTTTCTGGTGGGCATTTCCACAACTGCTGGTGTGTATTTTGGTGCCTCCGTCCTTATGATGATTTAAGGCATCCTCTCTGATAACGGATGGGACTGTTTCTGTCTTGCTCATTGTTTGGCATACGGTGTCCAGCACTGTTGCTTACTGGTCACTGAGTGAATGTGGGTCTTGGCGTTGAGAAATAAATCTCTGGGAGATTTTCTCCATTTGATATTATGTGAAGCTGTCAGGTCTCCTGTGCACCAGTGTCCTGAACTTGGTTTTCCCTCCTCAGATGCAGAGCTCTGACTCCTGGTTAGAGCACCTAGAGACATTCATCCTCACAGCTCAGAAAAAGTGGGAGAGAAAAGAGAAGGAAACAAAGAATGAGGATAAAATAAAACAAAATAAAGTAAAATCAAATAAAATGAAGTTATTAAAATGAAAACTATGTATTAAGAGAAAATTTTAAAAATTAAAAAGAAAAGCAGTCACACAGAACTCTAGCACAAATCGTTAAAGCTTAGCTCTACAGACAAAATGACTCACAGCGGCATACACCTACACGTTCACAAAAAGTGAAAAAGTGGAAAAACTAATATATCTATGCTCACTAATCCACCTCCTCAATTTTGGACTGATTCATTGTTCTATTCAGGTGTTCCAGAGATGCGGGGTACTTCACGTTGAATGTGGAGATTTCATCCACTCTTCGTGCGGGTGCTGGGAGAGATTACTTTTTCGCTTCTTTGCTCGCACAGCTCTGCTTTTAGAGTTGCATTTGTTTCATTCCATAGATTTGGGTGTTCCTATTTACATTTTCAATTTTTCCCAGGTATTTGTGATCCCATCTTAGTTTTGTACAGTGTATTCTTGGTTATGTAACAGCGTTTTGTTTAGCTTCCATGTGTTTGTATTATTTACAGTTTTTTTTCTTTTAATTCCTATCTAGTTTCATAGCACTGTAGGCGGAAATTATACCTGATGCTATTTCAATTTTCTTAGATTTCTAAGGCTTTATGTGTGACCCTACATATGATATATCTTGGAGAGTGTTTCATGAGTACCTGAGGAGAGAGGGTTTTCTGTTGTTTTGCAATAGAATGTTGTATATTTATGAATGAATTCCCTCTTGTCCAACGTGTCATTGAAAGCTTATGTTTCCTAATTTAGTTTCATTTTGGATGATCTATCCATTGGTGATTGTGGGGTGGTAATGTCCCCTACTCTTATGGTTTTACTGTCAAGTTCCGCTTTATGGCTGTTAGGATATACCTTATGTATTGAAGTGCTCCTCGGTTGGGTTCATAAGTATTTGCATTTCTTATATCCTCTCCTTGGTTTGATCCCTTGATCAGTGTGTAGTGTCCTTGTTTGTTTCTTGAAATAGTCTTTATCTTAAAGTCTATTTCTTCTGATATGAGAATTGTAACTCCAGGTTTCCTTTGATTTCCATGTGCATGGAATGTCTCTTGCCATATCCTCAGTTTCAGTCTGTATCTATCCCTAGGTCTAAAATGGGTCTCTTCTAGGCAGCATATATAATGGGCTTGTTGTTGTATCCCTTCAGCCAGTTTATCTGTTGTGGTTGGAGCAATGAATCCATTTACATGTAAGGTAATTGTCAATATGGATGTTCCTCTTCCCGTTTTGTTAATTGTTTTTGGTTTGTTCTAGGAGGTCTTTTCTTTTCTTGGTGATTCCTGCCTAGAGAAGTTCCTTTATCCTTTGGTAAAAAGCTGTTGCGTGGTGCTGAATTCTCTTTCCGTTTGTTTTTCTGTAAAGTTTTTAGTTTCTCTGTCCAATCTCAATGAGATTCTTGCTGAAAACAGTAACATTGGTTGTAGGTTTTTTTCCTTTCATCTCTTTAAATACGTATACTGCCACTTCCTTCTCTCTTGCAGAATTTCTGCTGAAAGGTCGGCTGTTAACTTACGTGGATTCCCTTGAATGGTAAATGGTGCTTTGCCCATGCTGCTTTTTACATGTTTCCTATACATTTAGATTTTAAGAGTTTGATGAATACGTGTCTTGGCGTGTTTCTCCTTGGAATTGTACTGTATGAGACTCTCTGTGCTTCCTGGACTTGATTAACTCTTTCCTTTCCCATACTAGGGAAGTTTTCAACTATAATCTTTTCAAATATATTCTCACACCTTTTCTCTTTCTCTTCTTCTTCTGAGAGCCATATAATTCGAATGTTGGTGCATTTAATGTTGTCCCAAGGGTCGCTGAGACTGTCCTCTGTTCCTTTCATTCTTTGTTCTTTATTTTGATCCGCAGTATTTATTTGAACTATTTTATCTTCCAGGCCACTTAACCGTTCTTGTGCCTCAGTTATTGTGCTAGTGATCCATGCTAGAGAATAATTATTTTCATTTATTGTTTTCTTCATCACTGTTTGTTTGCTCTTCAGTTCTTGTCGACCCCTGTGAAACGTTTCCTGTATTTTCTCTCTCCTATTTCCACGATGTTGAATCGTTTTTCCTATCATTATTCTGAATTCTTTTTCGGGTAGACTGCCTATTTCCTCTTCATTTGTTAGGTCTGGTGCCTTTTGACCTTGCTGCTTCGTCAGCTGTTTGTTTTTTGGTCTCCTAATTTTGGTTAACTTACTGTGCTTGGGGTTCCTTTTCACAGGCGTCATGCCCGTAGTTATTGTTGTTTTTGGTGTCTGTCCCAAGCGGCTAAGGTTTGTTAAGTGGGTTGTGTAGGCTTTTTCGTGGAGGGGAGTTATGCTTGTGTTCTTTTGAATGAGGCTGGCTCCTGTCTTTCTGGTGGGCATTTCCACAACTGCTGGTGTGTATTTTGGTGCCTCCGTCCTTATGATGATTTAAGGCATCCTCTCTGATAACGGATGGGACTGTTTGTGTCTTGCTCATTGTTTGGCATACGGTGTCCAGCACTGTTGCTTACTGGTCACTGAGTTAATGTGGGTCTTGGCGTTGAGAAAGAAATCTCTGGGAGATTTTCTCCATTTGATATTATGTGAAGCTGTCAGGTCTCCTGTGCACCAGTGTCCTGAACTTGGTTTTCCCTCCTCAGATGCAGAGCTCTGACTCCTGGTTAGAGCACCTAGAGACATTCATCCTCACAGCTCAGAAAAAGTGGGAGAGAAAAGAGAAGGAAACAAAGAATGAGGATAAAATAAAACAAAATAAAGTAAAATCAAATAAAATGAAGTTATTAAAATGAAAACTATGTATTAAGAGAAAATTTTAAAAATTAAAAAGAAAAGCAGTCACACAGAACTCTAGCACAAATGGTTAAAGCTTAGCTCTACAGACAAAATGACTCACAGCGGCATACACCTACACGTTCACAAAAAGTGAAAAAGTGGAAAAACTAATATATCTATGCTCACTAATCCACCTCCTCAATTTTGGACTGATTCATTGTTCTATTCAGGTGTTCCAGAGATGCGGGGTACTTCACGTTGAATGTGGAGATTTCATCCACTCTTCGTGCGGGTGCTGGGAGAGATTACTTTTTCGCTTCTTTGCTCGCACAGCTCTGCTTTTAGAGTTGCATTTGTTTCATTCCATAGATTTGGGTGTTCCTATTTACATTTTCAATTTTTCCCAGGTATTTGTGATCCCATCTTAGTTTTGTACAGTGTATTCTTGGTTATGTAACAGCGTTTTGTTTAGCTTCCATGTGTTTGTATTATTTACAGTTTTTTTTCTTTTAATTCCTATCTAGTTTCATAGCACTGTAGGCGGAAATTATACCTGATGCTCTTTCAATTTTCTTAGATTTCTAAGGCTTTATGTGTGACCCTACATATGATATAACTTGGAGAGTGTTTCATGAGTACCTGAGGAGAGAGGGTTTTCTGTTGTTTTGCAATAGAATGTTGTATATTTATGAATGAATTCCCTCTTGTCCAACGTGTCATTGAAAGCTTATGTTTCCTAATTTAGTTTCATTTTAGATGATCTATCCATTGGTGATTGTGGGGTGGTAATGTCCCCTACTCTTATGGTTTTACTGTCAAGTTCCGCTTTATGGCTGTTAGGATATACCTTATGTATTGAAGTGCTCCTCGGTTGGGTTCATAAGTATTTGCATTTCTTATATCCTCTCCTTGGTTTGATCCCTTGATCAGGGTGTAGTGTCCTTGTTTGTTTCTTGAAATAGTCTTTATCTTAAAGTCTATTTCTTCTGATATGAGAATTGTAACTCCAGGTTTCCTTTGATTTCCATGTGCATGGAATGTCTCTTGCCATATCCTCAGTTTCAGTCTGTATGTATCCCTAGGTCTAAAATGGGTCTCTTCTAGGCAGCATATATAATGGGCTTGTTGTTGTATCCCTTCAGCCAGTTTATCTGTTGTGGTTGGAGCAATGAATCCATTTACATGTAAGGTAATTGTCAATATGGATGTTCCTCTTCCCGTTTTGTTAATTGTTTTTGGTTTGTTCTAGGAGGTCTTTTCTTTTCTTTGTGATTCCTGCCTAGAGAAGTTCCTTTATCCTTTGGTAAAAAGCTGTTGCGTGGTGCTGAATTCTCTTTCCGTTTGTTTTTCTGTAAAGTTTTTAGTTTCTCTGTCCAATCTCAATGAGATTCTTGCTGAAAACAGTAACATTGGTTGTAGGTTTTTTTCCTTTCATCTCTTTAAATACGTATACTGCCACTTCCTTCTCTCTTGGCGAATTTCTGCTGAAAGGTCGGCTGTTAACTTACGTGGATTCCCTTGAATGGTAAATGGTGCTTTGCCCATGCTGCTTTTTACATGTTTCCTATACATTTAGATTTTAAGAGTTTGATGAATACGTGTCTTGGCGTGTTTCTCCTTGGAATTATCCTGTATGAGACTCTCTGTGCTTCCTGGACTTGATTAACTCTTTCCTTTCCCATACTAGGGAAGTTTTCAACTATAATCTTTTCAAATATATTCTCACACCTTTTCTCTTTCTCTTCTTCTTCTGAGAGCCATATCATTCGAATGTTGGTGCATTTAATGTTGTCCCAAGGGTCGCTGAGACTGTCCTCCGTTCCTTTCATTCTTTGTTCTTTATTTTGATTCGCAGTATTTATTTGAACTATTTTATCTTCCAGGCCACTTAACCGTTCTTGTGCCTCAGTTATTGTGCTAGTGATCCATGCTAGAGAATAATTATTTTCATTTATTGTGTTCTTCATCACTGTTTGTTTGCTCTTCAGTTCTTGTCGACCCCTGTGAAACGTTTCCTGTATTTTCTCTCTCCTATTTCCACGATGTTGAATCGTTTTTCCTATCATTATTCTGAATTCTTTTTCGGGTAGACTGCCTATTTCCTCTTCATTTGTTAGGTCTGGTGCCTTTTGACCTTGCTGCTTCGTCAGCTGTTTGTTTTTTGGTCTCCTAATTTTGGTTAACTTACTGTGCTTGGGGTTCCTTTTCACAGGCGTCATGCCCGTAGTTATTGTTGTTTTTGGTGTCTGTCCCAAGCGGCTAAGGTTTGTTAAGTGGGTTGTGTAGGCTTTTTCGTGGAGGGGAGTTATGCTTGTGTTCTTTTGAATGAGGCTGGCTCCTGTCTTTCTGGTGGGCATTTCCACAACTGCTGGTGTGTATTTTGGTGCCTCCGTCCTTATGATGATTTAAGGCATCCTCTCTGATAACGGATGGGACTGTTTCTCTCTTGCTCATTGTTTGGCATACGGTGTCCAGCACTGTTGCTTACTGGTCACTGAGAGAATGTGGGTCTTGGCGTTGAGAAAGAAATCTCTGGGAGATTTTCTCCATTTGATATTATGTGAAGCTGTCAGGTCTCCTGTGCACCAGTGTCCTGAACTTGGTTTTCCCTCCTCAGATGCAGAGCTCTGACTCCTGGTTAGAGCACCTAGAGACATTCATCCTCACAGCTCAGAAAAAGTGGGAGAGAAAAGAGAAGGAAACAAAGAATGAGGATAAAATAAAACAAAATAAAGTAAAATCAAATAAAATGAAGTTATTAAAATGAAAACTATGTATTAAGAGAAAATTTTAAAATTTAAAAAGAAAAGCAGTCACACAGAACTCTAGCACAAATGGTTAAAGCTTAGCTCTACAGACAAAATGACTCACAGCGGCATACACCTACACGTTCACAAAAAGTGAAAAAGTGGAAAAACTAATATATCTATGCTCACTAATCCACCTCCTCAATTTTGGACTGATTCATTGTTCTATTCAGGTGTTCCAGAGATGCGGGGTACTTCACGTTGAATGTGGAGATTTCATCCACTCTTCGTGCGGGTGCTGGGAGAGATTACTTTTTCGCTTCTTTGCTCGCACAGCTCTGCTTTTAGAGTTGCATTTGTTTCATTCCATAGATTTGGGTGTTCCTATTTACATTTTCAATTTTTCCCAGGTATTTGTGATCCCATCTTAGTTTTGTACAGTGTATTCTTGGTTATGTAACAGCGTTTTGTTTAGCTTCCATGTGTTTGTATTATTTACAGTTTTTTTTCTTTTAATTCCTATCTAGTTTCATAGCACTGTAGGCGGAAATTATACCTGATGCTATTTCAATTTTCTTAGATTTCTAAGGCTTTATGTGTGACCCTACATATGATATAACTTGGAGAGTGTTTCATGAGTACCTGAGGAGAGAGGGTTTTCTGTTGTTTTGCAATAGAATGTTGTATATTTATGAATGAATTCCCTCTTGTCCAACGTGTCATTGAAAGCTTATGTTTCCTAATTTAGTTTCATTTTGGATGATCTATCCATTGGTGATTGTGGGGTGGTAATGTCCCCTACTCTTATGGTTTTACTGTCAAGTTCCGCTTTATGGCTGTTAGGATATACCTTATGTATTGAAGTGCTCCTCGGTTGGGTTCATAAGTATTTGCATTTCTTATATCCTCTCCTTGGTTTGATCCCTTGATCAGGGTGTAGTGTCCTTGTTTGTTTCTTGAAATAGTCTTTATCTTAAAGTCTATTTCTTCTGATATGAGAATTGTAACTCCAGGTTTCCTTTGATTTCCATGTGCATGGAATGTCTCTTGCCATATCCTCAGTTTCAGTCTGTATGTATCCCTAGGTCTAAAATGGGTCTCTTCTAGGCAGCATATATAATGGGCTTGTTGTTGTATCCCTTCAGCCAGTTTATCTGTTGTGGTTGGAGCAATGAATCCATTTACATGTAAGGTAATTGTCAATATGGATGTTCCTCTTCCCGTTTTGTTAATTGTTTTTGGTTTGTTCTAGGAGGTCTTTTCTTTTCTTTGTGATTCCTGCCTAGAGAAGTTCCTTTATCCTTTGGTAAAAAGCTGTTGCGTGGTGCTGAATTCTCTTTCCGTTTGTTTTTCTGTAAAGTTTTTAGTTTCTCTGTCCAATCTCAATGAGATTCTTGCTGAAAACAGTAACATTGGTTGTAGGTTTTTTTCCTTTCATCTCTTTAAATACGTATACTGCCACTTCCTTCTCTCTTGGCGAATTTCTGCTGAAAGGTCGGCTGTTAACTTACGTGGATTCCCTTGAATGGTAAATGGTGCTTTGCCCATGCTGCTTTTTACATGTTTCCTATACATTTAGATTTTAAGAGTTTGATGAATACGTGTCTTGGCGTGTTTCTCCTTGGAATTATCCTGTATGAGACTCTCTGTGCTTCCTGGATTGATTAACTCTTTCCTTTCCCATACTAGGGAAGTTTTCAACTATAATCTTTTCAAATATATTCTCACACCTTTTCTCTTTCTCTTCTTCTTCTGAGAGCCATATCATTCGAATGTTGGTGCATTTAATGTTGTCCCAAGGGTCGCTGAGACTGTCCTCCGTTCCTTTCATTCTTTGTTCTTTATTTTGATCCGCAGTATTTATTTGAACTATTTTATCTTCCAGGCCACTTAACCGTTCTTGTGCCTCAGTTATTGTGCTAGTGATCCATGCTAGAGAATAATTATTTTCATTTATTGTGTTCTTCATCACTGTTTGTTTGCTCTTCAGTTCTTGTCGACCCCTGTGAAACGTTTCCTGTATTTTCTCTCTCCTATTTCCACGATGTTGAATCGTTTTTCCTATCATTATTCTGAATTCTTTTTCGGGTAGACTGCCTATTTCCTCTTCATTTGTTAGGTCTGGTGCCTTTTGACCTTGCTGCTTCGTCAGCTGTTTGTTTTTTGGTCTCCTAATTTTGGTTAACTTACTGTGCTTGGGGTTCCTTTTCACAGGCGTCATGCCCGTAGTTATTGTTGTTTTTGGTGTCTGTCCCAAGCGGCTAAGGTTTGTTAAGTGGGTTGTGTAGGCTTTTTCGTGGAGGGGAGTTATGCTTGTGTTCTTTTGAATGAGGCTGGCTCCTGTCTTTCTGGTGGGCATTTCCACAACTGCTGGTGTGTATTTTGGTGCCTCCGTCCTTATGATGATTTAAGGCATCCTCTCTGATAACGGATGGGACTGTTTCTCTCTTGCTCATTGTTTGGCATACGGTGTCCAGCACTGTTGCTTACTGGTCACTGAGAGAATGTGGGTCTTGGCGTTGAGAAAGAAATCTCTGGGAGATTTTCTCCATTTGATATTATGTGAAGCTGTCAGGTCTCCTGTGCACCAGTGTCCTGAACTTGGTTTTCCCTCCTCAGATGCAGAGCTCTGACTCCTGGTTAGAGCACCTAGAGACATTCATCCTCACAGCTCAGAAAAAGTGGGAGAGAAAAGAGAAGGAAACAAAGAATGAGGATAAAATAAAACAAAATAAAGTAAAATCAAATAAAATGAAGTTATTAAAATGAAAACTATGTATTAAGAGAAAATTTTAAAATTTAAAAAGAAAAGCAGTCACACAGAACTCTAGCACAAATGGTTAAAGCTTAGCTCTACAGACAAAATGACTCACAGCGGCATACACCTACACGTTCACAAAAAGTGAAAAAGTGGAAAAACTAATATATCTATGCTCACTAATCCACCTCCTCAATTTTGGACTGATTCATTGTTCTATTCAGGTGTTCCAGAGATGCGGGGTACTTCACGTTGAATGTGGAGATTTCATCCACTCTTCGTGCGGGTGCTGGGAGAGATTACTTTTTCGCTTCTTTGCTCGCACAGCTCTGCTTTTAGAGTTGCATTTGTTTCATTCCATAGATTTGGGTGTTCCTATTTACATTTTCAATTTTTCCCAGGTATTTGTGATCCCATCTTAGTTTTGTACAGTGTATTCTTGGTTATGTAACAGCGTTTTGTTTAGCTTCCATGTGTTTGTATTATTTACAGTTTTTTTTCTTTTAATTCCTATCTAGTTTCATAGCACTGTAGGCGGAAATTATACCTGATGCTATTTCAATTTTCTTAGATTTCTAAGGCTTTATGTGTGACCCTACATATGATATAACTTGGAGAGTGTTTCATGAGTACCTGAGGAGAGAGGGTTTTCTGTTGTTTTGCAATAGAATGTTGTATATTTATGAATGAATTCCCTCTTGTCCAACGTGTCATTGAAAGCTTATGTTTCCTAATTTAGTTTCATTTTGGATGATCTATCCATTGGTGATTGTGGGGTGGTAATGTCCCCTACTCTTATGGTTTTACTGTCAAGTTCCGCTTTATGGCTGTTAGGATATACCTTATGTATTGAAGTGCTCCTCGGTTGGGTTCATAAGTATTTGCATTTCTTATATCCTCTCCTTGGTTTGATCCCTTGATCAGTGTGTAGTGTCCTTGTTTGTTTCTTGAAATAGTCTTTATCTTAAAGTCTATTTCTTCTGATATGAGAATTGTAACTCCAGGTTTCCTTTGATTTCCATGTGCATGGAATGTCTCTTGTCATATCCTCAGTTTCAGTCTGTATCTATCCCTAGGTCTAAAATGGGTCTCTTCTAGGCAGCATATATAATGGGCTTGTTGTTGTATCCCTTCAGCCAGTTTATCTGTTGTGGTTGGAGCAATGAATCCATTTACATGTAAGGTAATTGTCAATATGGATGTTCCTCTTCCCGTTTTGTTAATTGTTTTTGGTTTGTTCTAGGAGGTCTTTTCTTTTCTTTGTGATTCCTGCCTAGGGAAGTTCCTTTATCCTTTGGTATAAAGCTGTTGCGTGGTGCTGAATTCTCTTTCCGTTTGTTTTTCTGTAAAGTTTTTAGTTTCTCTGTCCAATCTCAATGAGATTCTTGCTGAAAACAGTAACATTGGTTGTAGGTTTTTTTCCTTTCATCTCTTTAAATACGTATACTGCCACTTCCTTCTCTCTTGCAGAATTTCTGCTGAAAGGTCGGCTGTTAACTTACGTGGATTCCCTTGAATGCTAAATGGTGCTTTGCCCATGCTGCTTTTCACATGTTTCCTATACATTTAGATTTTAAGAGTTTGATGAATACGTGTCTTGGCGTGTTTCTCCTTGGAATTATCCTGTATGAGACTCTCTGTGCTTCCTGGACTTGATTAACTCTTTCCTTTCCCATACTAGGGAAGTTTTCAACTATAATCTTTTCAAATATATTCTCACGCCTTTTCTCTTTCTCTTCTTCTTCTGAGAGCCATATAATTCGAATGTTGGTGCATTTAATGTTGTCCCAAGGGTCGCTGAGACTGTCCTCCGTTCCTTTCATTCTTTGTTCTTTATTTTGATCCGCAGTATTTATTTGAACTATTTTATCTTCCAGGCCACTTAACCGTTCTTGTGCCTCAGTTATTGTGCTAGTGATCCATGCTAGAGAATAATTATTTTCATTTATTGTGTTCTTCATCACTGTTTGTTTGCTCTTCAGTTCTTGTCGACCCCTGTGAAACGTTTCCTGTATTTTCTCTCTCCTATTTCCACGATGTTGAATCGTTTTTCCTATCATTATTCTGAATTCTTTTTCGGGTAGACTGCCTATTTCCTCTTCATTTGTTAGGTCTGGTGCCTTTTGACCTTGCTGCTTCGTCAGCTGTTTGTGTTTTGGTCTCCTAATTTTGGTTAACTTACTGTGCTTGGGGTTCCTTTTCACAGGCGTCATGCCCGTAGTTATTGTTGTTTTTGGTGTCTGTCCCAAGCGGCTAAGGTTTGTTAAGTGGGTTGTGTAGGCTTTTTCGTGGAGGGGAGTTATGCTTGTGTTCTTTTGAATGAGGCTGGATCCTGTCTTTCTGGTGGGCATTTCCACAACTGCTGGTGTGTATTTTGGTGCCTCCGTCCTTATGATGATTTAAGGCATCCTCTCTGATAACGGATGGGACTGTTTCTGTCTTGCTCATTGTTTGGCATACGGTGTCCAGCACTGTTGCTTACTGGTCACTGAGTGAATGTGGGTCTTGGCGTTGAGAAAGAAATCTCTGGGAGATTTTCTCCATTTGATATTATGTGAAGCTGTCAGGTCTCCTGTGCACCAGTGTCCTGAACTTGGTTTTCCCTCCTCAGATGCAGAGCTCTGACTCCTGGTTAGAGCACCTAGAGACATTCATCCTCACAGCTCAGAAAAAGTGGGAGAGAAAAGAGAAGGAAACAAAGAATGAGGATAAAATAAAACAAAATAAAGTAAAATCAAATAAAATGAAGTTATTAAAATGAAAACTATGTATTAAGAGAAAATTTTAAAAATTAAAAAGAAAAGCAGTCACACAGAACTCTAGCACAAATGGTTAAAGCTTAGCTCTACAGACAAAATGACTCACAGCGGCATACACCTACACGTTCACAAAAAGTGAAAAAGTGGAAAAACTAATATATCTATGCTCACTAATCCACCTCCTCAATTTTGGACTGATTCATTGTTCTATTCAGGTGTTCCAGAGATGCGGGGTACTTCACGTTGAATGTGGAGATTTCATCCACTCTTCGTGCGGGTGCTGGGAGAGATTACTTTTTCGCTTCTTTGCTCGCACAGCTCTGCTTTTAGAGTTGCATTTGTTTCATTCCATAGATTTGGGTGTTCCTATTTACATTTTCAATTTTTCCCAGGTATTTGTGATCCCATCTTAGTTTTGTACAGTGTATTCTTGGTTATGTAACAGCGTTTTGTTTACCTTCCATGTGTTTGTATTATTTACAGTTTTTTTTCTTTTAATTCCTATCTAGTTTCATAGCACTGTAGGCGGAAATTATACCTGATGCTATTTCAATTTTCTTAGATTTCTAAGGCTTTATGTGTGACCCTACATATGATATAACTTGGAGAGTGTTTCATGAGTACCTGAGGAGAGAGGGTTTTCTGTTGTTTTGCAATAGAATGTTGTATATTTATGAATGAATTCCCTCTTGTCCAACGTGTCATTGAAAGCTTATGTTTCCTAATTTAGTTTCATTTTGGATGATCTATCCATTGGTGATTGTGGGGTGGTAATGTCCCCTACTCTTATGGTTTTACTGTCAAGTTCCGCTTTATGGCTGTTAGGATATACCTTATGTATTGAAGTGCTCCTCGGTTGGGTTCATAAGTATTTGCATTTCTTATATCCTCTCCTTGGTTTGATCCCTTGATCAGTGTGTAGTGTCCTTGTTTGTTTCTTGAAATAGTCTTTATCTTAAAGTCTATTTCTTCTGATATGAGAATTGTAACTCCAGGTTTCCTTTGATTTCCATGTGCATGGAATGTCTCTTGCCATATCCTCAGTTTCAGTCTGTATCTATCCCTAGGTCTAAAATGGGTCTCTTCTAGGCAGCATATATAATGGGCTTGTTGTTGTATCCCTTCAGCCAGTTTATCTGTTGTGGTTGGAGCAATGAATCCATTTACATGTAAGGTAATTGTCAATATGGATTTTCCTCTTCCCGTTTTGTTAATTGTTTTTGGTTTGTTCTAGGAGGTCTTTTCTTTTCTTTGTGATTCCTGCCTAGGGAAGTTCCTTTATCCTTTGGTATAAAGCTGTTGCGTGGTGCTGAATTCTCTTTCCGTTTGTTTTTCTGTAAAGTTTTTAGTTTCTCTGTCCAATCTCAATGAGATTCTTTCTGAAAACAGTAACATTGGTTGTAGGTTTTTTTCCTTTCATCTCTTTAAATACGTATACTGCCACTTCCTTCTCTCTTGCAGAATTTCTGCTGAAAGGTCGGCTGTTAACTTACGTGGATTCCCTTGAATGGTAAATGGTGCTTTGCCCATGCTGCTTTTCACATGTTTCCTATACATTTAGATTTTAAGAGTTTGATGAATACGTGTCTTGGCGTGTTTCTCCTTGGAATTATCCTGTATGAGACTCTCTGTGCTTCCTGGACTTGATTAACTCTTTCCTTTCCCATACTAGAGAAGTTTTCAACTATAATCTTTTCAAATATATTCTCACGCCTTTTCTCTTTCTCTTCTTCTTCTGAGAGCCATATAATTCGAATGTTGGTGCATTTAATGTTGTCCCAAGGGTCGCTGAGACTGTCCTCCGTTCCTTTCATTCTTTGTTCTTTATTTTGATCCGCAGTATTTATTTGAACTATTTTATCTTCCAGGCCACTTAACCGTTCTTGTGCCTCAGTTATTGTGCTAGTGATCCATGCTAGAGAATAATTATTTTCATTTATTGTGTTCTTCATCACTGTTTGTTTGCTCTTCAGTTCTTGTCGACCCCTGTGAAACGTTTCCTGTATTTTCTCTCTCCTATTTCCACGATGTTGAATCGTTTTTCCTATCATTATTCTGAATTCTTTTTCGGGTAGACTGCCTATTTCCTCTTCATTTGTTAGGTCTGGTGCCTTTTGACCTTGCTGCTTCGTCAGCTGTTTGTGTTTTGGTCTCCTAATTTTGGTTAACTTACTGTGCTTGGGGTTCCTTTTCACAGGCGTCATGCCCGTAGTTATTGTTGTTTTTGGTGTCTGTCCCAAGCGGCTAAGGTTTGTTAAGTGGGTTGTGTAGGCTTTTTCGTGGAGGGGAGTTATGCTTGTGTTCTTTTGAATGAGGCTGGATCCTGTCTTTCTGGTGGGCATTTCCACAACTGCTGGTGTGTATTTTGGTGCCTCCGTCCTTATGATGATTTAAGGCATCCTCTCTGATAACGGATGGGACTGTTTCTGTCTTGCTCATTGTTTGGCATACGGTGTCCAGCACTGTTGCTTACTGGTCACTGAGTGAATGTGGGTCTTGGCGTTGAGAAAGAAATCTCTGGGAGATTTTCTCCATTTGATATTATGTGAAGCTGTCAGGTCTCCTGTGCACCAGTGTCCTGAACTTGGTTTTCCCTCCTCAGATGCAGAGCTCTGACTCCTGGTTAGAGCACCTAGAGACATTCATCCTCACAGCTCAGAAAAAGTGGGAGAGAAAAGAGAAGGAAACAAAGAATGAGGATAAAATAAAACAAAATAAAGTAAAATCAAATAAAATGAAGTTATTAAAATGAAAACTATGTATTAAGAGAAAATTTTAAAATTTAAAAAGAAAAGCAGTCACACAGAACTCTAGCACAAATGGTTAAAGCTTAGCTCTACAGACAAAATGACTCACAGCGGCATACACCTACACGTTCACAAAAAGTGAAAAAGTGGAAAAACTAATATATCTATGCTCACTAATCCACCTCCTCAATTTTGGACTGATTCATTGTTCTATTCAGGTGTTCCAGAGATGCGGGGTACTTCACGTTGAATGTGGAGATTTCATCCACTCTTCGTGCGGGTGCTGGGAGAGATTACTTTTTCGCTTCTTTGCTCGCACAGCTCTGCTTTTAGAGTTGCATTTGTTTCATTCCATAGATTTGGGTGTTCCTATTTACATTTTCAATTTTTCCCAGGTATTTGTGATCCCATCTTAGTTTTGTACAGTGTATTCTTGGTTATGTAACAGCGTTTTGTTTAGCTTCCATGTGTTTGTATTATTTACAGTTTTTTTTCTTTTAATTCCTATCTAGTTTCATAGCACTGTAGGCGGAAATTATACCTGATGCTATTTCAATTTTCTTAGATTTCTAAGGCTTTATGTGTGACCCTACATATGATATAACTTGGAGAGTGTTTCATGAGTACCTGAGGAGAGAGGGTTTTCTGTTGTTTTGCAATAGAATGTTGTATATTTATGAATGAATTCCCTCTTGTCCAACGTGTCATTGAAAGCTTATGTTTCCTAATTTAGTTTCATTTTGGATGATCTATCCATTGGTGATTGTGGGGTGGTAATGTCCCCTACTCTTATGGTTTTACTGTCAAGTTCCGCTTTATGGCTGTTAGGATATACCTTATGTATTGAAGTGCTCCTCGGTTGGGTTCATAAGTATTTGCATTTCTTATATCCTCTCCTTGGTTTGATCCCTTGATCAGTGTGTAGTGTCCTTGTTTGTTTCTTGAAATAGTCTTTATCTTAAAGTCTATTTCTTCTGATATGAGAATTGTAACTCCAGGTTTCCTTTGATTTCCATGTGCATGGAATGTCTCTTGTCATATCCTCAGTTTCAGTCTGTATCTATCCCTAGGTCTAAAATGGGTCTCTTCTAGGCAGCATATATAATGGGCTTGTTGTTGTATCCCTTCAGCCAGTTTATCTGTTGTGGTTGGAGCAATGAATCCATTTACATGTAAGGTAATTGTCAATATGGATGTTCCTCTTCCTGTTTTGTTAATTGTTTTTGGTTTGTTCTAGGAGGTCTTTTCTTTTCTTTGTGATTCCTGCCTAGGGAAGTTCCTTTATCCTTTGGTATAAAGCTGTTGCGTGGTGCTGAATTCTCTTTCCGTTTGTTTTTCTGTAAAGTTTTTAGTTTCTCTGTCCAATCTCAATGAGATTCTTGCTGAAAACAGTAACATTGGTTGTAGGTTTTTTTCCTTTCATCTCTTTAAATACGTATACTGCCACTTCCTTCTCTCTTGCAGAATTTCTGCTGAAAGGTCGGCTGTTAACTTACGTGGATTCCCTTGAATGGTAAATGGTGCTTTGCCCATGCTGCTTTTCACATGTTTCCTATACATTTAGATTTTAAGAGTTTGATGAATACGTGTCTTGGCGTGTTTCTCCTTGGAATTATCCTGTATGAGACTCTCTGTGCTTCCTGGACTTGATTAACTCTTTCCTTTCCCATACTAGGGAAGTTTTCAACTATAATCTTTTCAAATATATTCTCACACCTTTTCTCTTTCTCTTCTTCTTCTGAGAGCCATATAATTCGAATGTTGGTGCATTTAATGTTGTCCCAAGGGTCGCTGAGACTGTCCTCCGTTCCTTTCATTCTTTGTTCTTTATTTTGATCCGCAGTATTTATTTGAACTATTTTATCTTCCAGGCCACTTAACCGTTCTTGTGCCTCAGTTATTGTGCTAGTGATCCATGCTAGAGAATAATTATTTTCATTTATTGTGTTCTTCATCACTGTTTGTTTGCTCTTCAGTTCTTGTCGACCCCTGTGAAACGTTTCCTGTATTTTCTCTCTCCTATTTCCACGATGTTGAATCGTTTTTCCTATCATTATTCTGAATTCTTTTTCGGGTAGACTGCCTATTTCCTCTTCATTTGTTAGGTCTGGTGCCTTTTGACCTTGCTGCTTCGTCAGCTGTTTGTTTTTTGGTCTCCTAATTTTGGTTAACTTACTGTGCTTGGGGTTCCTTTTCACAGGCGTCATGCCCGTAGTTATTGTTGTTTTTGGTGTCTGTCCCAAGCGGCTAAGGTTTGTTAAGTGGGTTGTGTAGGCTTTTTCGTGGAGGGGAGTTATGCTTGTGTTCTTTTGAATGAGGCTGGCTCCTGTCTTTCTGGTGGGCATTTCCACAACTGCTGGTGTGTATTTTGGTGCCTCCGTCCTTATGATGATTTAAGGCATCCTCTCTCATAACGGATGGGACTGTTTCTGTCTTGCTCATTGTTTGGCATACGGTGTCCAGCACTGTTGCTTACTTTTCACTGAGTGAATGTGGGTCTTGGCGTTGAGAAAGAAATCTCTGGGAGATTTTCTCCATTTGATATTATGTGAAGCTGTCAGGTCTCCTGTGCACCAGTGTCCTGAACTTGGTTTTCCCTCCTCAGATGCAGAGCTCTGACTCCTGGTTAGAGCACCTAGAGACATTCATCCTCACAGCTCAGAAAAAGTGGGAGAGAAAAGAGAATGAAACAAAGTATGAGGATAAAATAAAACAAAATAAAGTAAAATCAAATAAAATGAAGTTATTAAAATGAAAACTATGTATTAAGAGAAAATTTTAAAAATTAAAAAGAAAAGCAGTCACACAGAACTCTAGCACAAATGGTTAAAGCTTAGCTCTACAGACAAAATGACTCACAGCGGCATACACCTACACGTTCACAAAAAGTGAAAAAGTGGAAAAACTAATATATCTATGCTCACTAATCCACCTCCTCAATTTTGGACTGATTCATTGTTCTATTCAGGTGTTCCAGAGATGCGGGGTACTTCACGTTGAATGTGGAGATTTCATCCACTCTTCGTGCGGGTGCTGGGAGAGATTACTTTTTCGCTTCTTTGCTCGCACAGCTCTGCTTTTAGAGTTGCATTTGTTTCATTCCATAGATTTGGGTGTTCCTATTTACATTTTCAATTTTTCCCAGGTATTTGTGATCCCATCTTAGTTTTGTACAGTGTATTCTTGGTTATGTAACAGCGTTTTGTTTACCTTCCATGTGTTTGTATTATTTACAGTTTTTTTTCTTTTAATTCCTATCTAGTTTCATAGCACTGTAGGCGGAAATTATACCTGATGCTATTTCAATTTTCTTAGATTTCTAAGGCTTTATGTGTGACCCTACATATGATATAACTTGGAGAGTGTTTCATGAGTACCTGAGGAGAGAGGGTTTTCTGTTGTTTTGCAATAGAATGTTGTATATTTATGAATGAATTCCCTCTTGTCCAACGTGTCATTGAAAGCTTATGTTTCCTAATTTAGTTTCATTTTGGATGATCTATCCATTGGTGATTGTGGGGTGGTAATGTCCCCTACTCTTATGGTTTTACTGTCAAGTTCCGCTTTATGGCTGTTAGGATATACCTTATGTATTGAAGTGCTCCTCGGTTGGGTTCATAAGTATTTGCATTTCTTATATCCTCTCCTTGGTTTGATCCCTTGATCAGTGTGTAGTGTCCTTGTTTGTTTCTTGAAATAGTCTTTATCTTAAAGTCTATTTCTTCTGATATGAGAATTGTAACTCCAGGTTTCCTTTGATTTCCATGTGCATGGAATGTCTCTTGCCATATCCTCAGTTTCAGTCTGTATCTATCCCTAGGTCTAAAATGGGTCTCTTCTAGGCAGCATATATAATGGGCTTGTTGTTGTATCCCTTCAGCCAGTTTATCTGTTGTGGTTGGAGCAATGAATCCATTTACATGTAAGGTAATTGTTAATATGGATGTTCCTCTTCCCGTTTTGTTAATTGTTTTTGGTTTGTTCTAGGAGGTCTTTTCTTTTCTTTGTGATTCCTGCCTAGGGAAGTTCCTTTATCCTTTGGTATAAAGCTGTTGCGTGGTGCTGAATTCTCTTTCCGTTTGTTTTTCTGTAAAGTTTTTAGTTTCTCTGTCCAATCTCAATGAGATTCTTGCTGAAAACAGTAACATTGGTTGTAGGTTTTTTTTCTTTCATCTCTTTAAATACGTATACTGCCACTTCCTTCTCTCTTGCAGAATTTCTGCTGAAAGGTCGGCTGTTAACTTACGTGGATTCCCTTGAATGGTAAATGGTGCTTTGCCCATGCTGCTTTTCACATGTTTCCTATACATTTAGATTTTAAGAGTTTGATGAATACGTGTCTTGGCGTGTTTCTCCTTGGAATTATCCTGTATGAGACTCTCTGTGCTTCCTGGACTTGATTAACTCTTTCCTTTCCCATACTAGGGAAGTTTTCAACTATAATCTTTTCAAATATATTCTCACGCCTTTTCTCTTTCTCTTCTTCTTCTGAGAGCCATATAATTCGAATGTTGGTGCATTTAATGTTGTCCCAAGGGTCGCTGAGACTGTCCTCCGTTCCTTTCATTCTTTGTTCTTTATTTTGATCCGCAGTATTTATTTGAACTATTTTATCTTCCAGGCCACTTAACCGTTCTTGTGCCTCAGTTATTGTGCTAGTGATCCATGCTAGAGAATAATTATTTTCATTTATTGTGTTCTTCATCACTGTTTGTTTGCTCTTCAGTTCTTGTCGACCCCTGTGAAACGTTTCCTGTATTTTCTCTCTCCTATTTCCACGATGTTGAATCGTTTTTCCTATCATTATTCTGAATTCTTTTTCGGGTAGACTGCCTATTTCCTCTTCATTTGTTAGGTCTGGTGCCTTTTGACCTTGCTGCTTCGTCAGCTGTTTGTGTTTTGGTCTCCTAATTTTGGTTAACTTACTGTGCTTGGGGTTCCTTTTCACAGGCGTCATGCCCGTAGTTATTGTTGTTTTTGGTGTCTGTCCCAAGCGGCTAAGGTTTGTTAAGTGGGTTGTGTAGGCTTTTTCGTGGAGGGGAGTTATGCTTGTGTTCTTTTGAATGAGGCTGGATCCTGTCTTTCTGGTGGGCATTTCCACAACTGCTGGTGTGTATTTTGGTGCCTCCGTCCTTATGATGATTTAAGGCATCCTCTCTCATAACGGATGGGACTGTTTCTGTCTTGCTCATTGTTTGGCATACGGTGTCCAGCACTGTTGCTTACTGGTCACTGAGTGAATGTGGGTCTTGGCGTTGAGAAAGAAATCTCTGGGAGATTTTCTCCATTTGATATTATGTGAAGCTGTCAGGTCTCCTGTGCACCAGTGTCCTGAACTTGGTTTTCCCTCCTCAGATGCAGAGCTCTGACTCCTGGTTAGAGCACCTAGAGACATTCATCCTCACAGCTCAGAAAAAGTGGGAGAGAAAAGAGAAGGAAACAAAGAATGAGGATAAAATAAAACAAAATAAAGTAAAATCAAATAAAATGAAGTTATTAAAATGAAAACTATGTATTAAGAGAAAATTTTAAAAATTAAAAAGAAAAGCAGTCACACAGAACTCTAGCACAAATGGTTAAAGCTTAGCTCTACAGACAAAATGACTCACAGCGGCATACACCTACACGTTCACAAAAAGTGAAAAAGTGGAAAAACTAATATATCTATGCTCACTAATCCACCTCCTCAATTTTGGACTGATTCATTGTTCTATTCAGGTGTTCCAGAGATGCGGGGTACTTCACGTTGAATGTGGAGATTTCATCCACTCTTCGTGCGGGTGCTGGGAGAGATTACTTTTTCGCTTCTTTGCTCGCACAGCTCTGCTTTTAGAGTTGCATTTGTTTCATTCCATAGATTTGGGTGTTCCTATTTACATTTTCAAATTTTCCCAGGTATTTGTGATCCCATCTTAGTTTTCTACAGTGTATTCTTGGTTATGTAACAGCGTTTTGTTTAGCTTCCATGTGTTTGTATTATTTACAGTTTTTTTTCTTTTAATTCCTATCTAGTTTCATAGCACTGTAGGCGGAAATTATACCTGATGCTATTTCAATTTTCTTAGATTTCTAAGGCTTTATGTGTGACCCTACATATGATATATCTTGGAGAGTGTTTCATGAGTACCTGAGGAGAGAGGGTTTTCTGTTGTTTTGCAATAGAATGTTGTATATTTATGAATGAATTCCCTCTTGTCCAACGTGTCATTGAAAGCTTATGTTTCCTAATTTAGTTTCATTTTGGATGATCTATCCATTGGTGATTGTGGGGTGGTAATGTCCCCTACTCTTATGGTTTTACTGTCAAGTTCCGCTTTATGGCTGTTAGGATATACCTTATGTATTGAAGTGCTCCTCGGTTGGGTTCATAAGTATTTGCATTTCTTATATCCTCTCCTTGGTTTGATCCCTTGATCAGTGTGTAGTGTCCTTGTTTGTTTCTTGAAATAGTCTTTATCTTAAAGTCTATTTCTTCTGATATGAGAATTGTAACTCCAGGTTTCCTTTGATTTCCATGTGCATGGAATGTCTCTTGTCATATCCTCAGTTTCAGTCTGTATCTATCCCTAGGTCTAAAATGGGTCTCTTCTAGGCAGCATATATAATGGGCTTGTTGTTGTATCCCTTCAGCCAGTTTATCTGTTGTGGTTGGAGCAATGAATCCATTTACATGTAAGGTAATTGTCAATATGGATGTTCCTCTTCCCGTTTTGTTAATTGTTTTTGGTTTTTTCTAGGAGGTCTTTTCTTTTCTTTGTGATTCCTGCCTAGGGAAGTTCCTTTATCCTTTGGTATAAAGCTGTTGCGTGGTGCTGAATTCTCTTTCCGTTTGTTTTTCTGTAAAGTTTTTAGTTTCTCTGTCCAATCTCAATGAGATTCTTGCTGAAAACAGTAACATTGGTTGTAGGTTTTTTTCCTTTCATCTCTTTAAATACGTATACTGCCACTTCCTTCTCTCTTGCAGAATTTCTGCTGAAAGGTCGGCTGTTAACTTACGTGGATTCCCTTGAATGGTAAATGGTGCTTTGCCCATGCTGCTTTTCACATGTTTCCTATACATTTAGATTTTAAGAGTTTGATGAATACGTGTCTTGGCGTGTTTCTCCTTGGAATTATCCTGTATGAGACTCTCTGTGCTTCCTGGACTTGATTAACTCTTTCCTTTCCCATACTAGGGAAGTTTTCAACTATAATCTTTTCAAATATATTCTCACACCTTTTCTCTTTCTCTTCTTCTTCTGAGAGCCATATAATTCGAATGTTGGTGCATTTAATGTTGTCCCAAGGGTCGCTGAGACTGTCCTCCGTTCCTTTCATTCTTTGTTCTTTATTTTGATCCGCAGTATTTATTTGAACTATTTTATCTTCCAGGCCACTTAACCGTTCTTGTGCCTCAGTTATTGTGCTAGTGATCCATGCTAGATAATAATTATTTTCATTTATTGTGTTCTTCATCACTGTTTGTTTGCTCTTCAGTTCTTGTCGACCCCTGTGAAACGTTTCCTGTATTTTCTCTCTCCTATTTCCACGATGTTGAATCGTTTTTCCTATCATTATTCTGAATTCTTTTTCGGGTAGACTGCCTATTTCCTCTTCATTTGTTAGGTCTGGTGCCTTTTGACCTTGCTGCTTCGTCAGCTGTTTGTTTTTTGGTCTCCTAATTTTGGTTAACTTACTGTGCTTGGGGTTCCTTTTCACAGGCGTCATGCCCGTAGTTATTGTTGTTTTTGGTGTCTGTCCCAAGCGGCTAAGGTTTGTTAAGTGGGTTGTGTAGGCTTTTTCGTGGAGGGGAGTTATGCTTGTGTTCTTTTGAATGAGGCTGGCTCCTGTCTTTCTGGTGGGCATTTCCACAACTGCTGGTGTGTATTTTGGTGCCTCCGTCCTTATGATGATTTAAGGCATCCTCTCTGATAACGGATGGGACTGTTTCTGTCTTGCTCATTGTTTGGCATACGGTGTCCAGCACTGTTGCTTACTGGTCACTGAGTGAATGTGGGTCTTGGCGTTGAGAAAGAAATCTCTGGGAGATTTTCTCCATTTGATATTATGTGAAGCTGTCAGGTCTCCTGTGCACCAGTGTCCTGAACTTGGTTTTCCCTCCTCAGATGCAGAGCTCTGACTCCTGGTTAGAGCACCTAGAGACATTCATCCTCACAGCTCAGAAAAAGTGGGAGAGAAAAGAGAAGGAAACAAAGAATGAGGATAAAATAAAACAAAATAAAGTAAAATCAAATAAAATGAAGTTATTAAAATGAAAACTATGTATTAAGAGAAAATTTTAAAATTTAAAAAGAAAAGCAGTCACACAGAACTCTAGCACAAATGGTTAAAGCTTAGCTCTACAGACAAAATGACTCACAGCGGCATACCCCTACACGTTCACAAAAAGTGAAAAAGTGGAAAAACTAATATATCTATGCTCACTAATCCACCTCCTCAATTTTGGACTGATTCATTGTTCTATTCAGGTGTTCCAGAGATGCGGGGTACTTCACGTTGAATGTGGAGATTTCATCCACTCTTCGTGCGGGTGCTGGGAGAGATTACTTTTTCGCTTCTTTGCTCGCACAGCTCTGCTTTTAGAGTTGCATTTGTTTCATTCCATAGATTTGGGTGTTCCTATTTACATTTTCAATTTTTCCCAGGTATTTGTGATCCCATCTTAGTTTTGTACAGTGTATTCTTGGTTATGTAACAGCGTTTTGTTTAGCTTCCATGTGTTTGTATTATTTACAGTTTTTTTTCTTTTATTTCCTATCTAGTTTCATAGCACTGTAGGCGGAAATTATACCTGATGCTATTTCAATTTTCTTAGATTTCTAAGGCTTTATGTGTGACCCTACATATGATATAACTTGGAGAGTGTTTCATGAGTACCTGAGGAGAGAGGGTTTTCTGTTGTTTTGCAATAGAATGTTGTATATTTATGAATGAATTCCCTCTTGTCCAACGTGTCATTGAAAGCTTATGTTTCCTAATTTAGTTTCATTTTGGATGATCTATCCATTGGTGATTGTGGGGTGGTAATGTCCCCTACTCTTATGGTTTTACTGTCAAGTTCCGCTTTATGGCTGTTAGGATATACCTTATGTATTGAAGTGCTCCTCGGTTGGGTTCATAAGTATTTGCATTTCTTATATCCTCTCCTTGGTTTGATCCCTTGATCAGTGTGTAGTGTCCTTGTTTGTTTCTTGAAATAGTCTTTATCTTAAAGTCTATTTCTTCTGATATGAGAATTGTAACTCCAGGTTTCCTTTGATTTCCATGTGCATGGAATGTCTCTTGCCATATCCTCAGTTTCAGTCTGTATCTATCCCTAGGTCTAAAATGGGTCTCTTCTAGGCAGCATATATAATGGGCTTGTTGTTGTATCCCTTCAGCCAGTGTATCTGTTGTGGTTGGAGCAATGAATCCATTTACATGTAAGGTAATTGTCAATATGGATGTTCCTCTTCCCGTTTTGTTAATTGTTTTTGGTTTGTTCTAGGAGGTCTTTTCTTTTCTTTGTGATTCCTGCCTAGGGAAGTTCCTTTATCCTTTGGTATAAAGCTGTTGCGTGGTGCTGAATTCTCTTTCCGTTTGTTTTTCTGTAAAGTTTTTAGTTTCTCTGTCCAATCTCAATGAGATTCTTGCTGAAAACAGTAACATTGGTTGTAGGTTTTTTTCCTTTCATCTCTTTAAATACGTATACTGCCATTTCTTTCTCTCTTGCAGAATTTCTGCTGAAAGGTCGGCTGTTAACTTACGTGGATTCCCTTGAATGGTAAATGGTGCTTTGCCCATGCTGCTTTTCACATGTTTCCTATACATTTAGATTTTAAGAGTTTGATGAGTACGTGTCTTGGCATGTTTCTCCTTGGAATTATCCTGTATGAGACTCTCTGTGCTTCCTGGACTTGATTAACTCTTTCCTTTCCCATACTAGGGAAGTTTTCAACTATAATCTTTTCAAATATATTCTCACGCCTTTTCTCTTTCTCTTCTTCTTCTGAGAGCCATATAATTCGAATGTTGGTGCATTTAATGTTGTCCCAAGGGTCGCTGAGACTGTCCTCCGTTCCTTTCATTCTTTGTTCTTTATTTTGATCCGCAGTATTTATTTGAACTATTTTATCTTCCAGGCCACTTAACCGTTCTTGTGCCTCAGTTATTGTGCTAGTGATCCATGCTAGAGAATAATTATTTTCATTTATTGTGTTCTTCATCACTGTTTGTTTGCTCTTCAGTTCTTGTCGACCCCTGTGAAACGTTTCCTGTATTTTCTCTCTCCTATTTCCACGATGTTGAATCGTTTTTCCTATCATTATTCTGAATTCTTTTTCGGGTAGACTGCCTATTTCCTCTTCATTTGTTAGGTCTGGTGCCTTTTGACCTTGCTGCTTCGTCAGCTGTTTGTGTTTTGGTCTCCTAATTTTGGTTAACTTACTGTGCTTGGGGTTCCTTTTCCCAGGCGTCATGCCCGTAGTTATTGTTGTTTTTGGTGTCTGTCCCAAGCGGCTAAGGTTTGTTAAGTGGGTTGTGTAGGCTTTTTCGTGGAGGGGAGTTATGCTTGTGTTCTTTTGAATGAGGCTGGATCCTGTCTTTCTGGTGGGCATTTCCACAACTGCTGGTGTGTATTTTGGTGCCTCCGTCCTTATGATGATTTAAGGCATCCTCTCTCATAACGGATGGGACTGTTTCTGTCTTGCTCATTGTTTGGCATACGGTGTCCAGCACTGTTGCTTACTGGTCACTGAGTGAATGTGGGTCTTGGCGTTGAGAAAGAAATCTCTGGGAGATTTTCTCCATTTGATATTATGTGAAGCTGTCAGGTCTCCTGTGCACCAGTGTCCTGAACTTGGTTTTCCCTCCTCAGATGCAGAGCTCTGACTCCTGGTTAGAGCACCTAGAGACATTCATCCTCACAGCTCAGAAAAAGTGGGAGAGAAAAGAGAAGGAAACAAAGAATGAGGATAAAATAAAACAAAATAAAGTAAAATCAAATAAAATGAAGTTATTAAAATGAAAACTATGTATTAAGAGAAAATTTTAAAAATTAAAAAGAAAAGCAGTCAAACAGAACTCTAGCACAAATGGTTAAAGCTTAGCTCTACAGACAAAATGACTCACAGCGGCATACACCTACACGTTCACAAAAAGTGAAAAAGTGGAAAAACTAATATATCTATGCTCACTAATCCACCTCCTCAATTTTGGACTGATTCATTGTTCTATTCAGGTGTTCCAGAGATGCGGGGTACTTCACGTTGAATGTGTTGATTTCATCCACTCTTCGTGCGCGTGCTGGGAGAGATTACTTTTTCGCTTCTTTGCTCGCACAGCTCTGCTTTTAGAGTTGCATTTGTTTCATTCCATAGATTTGGGTGTTCCTATTTACATTTTCAATTTTTCCCAGGTATTTGTGATCCCATCTTAGTTTTGTACAGTGTTTTCTTGGTTATGTAACAGCGTTTTGTTTAGCTTCCATGTGTTTGTATTATTTACAGTTTTTTTTCTTTTAATTCCTATCTAGTTTCATAGCACTGTAGGCGGAAATTATACCTGATGCTATTTCAATTTTCTTAGATTTCTAAGGCTTTATGTGTGACCCTACATATGATATAACTTGGAGAGTGTTTCATGAGTACCTGAGGAGAGAGGGTTTTCTGTTGTTTTGCAATAGAATGTTGTATATTTATGAATGAATTCCCTCTTGTCCAACGTGTCATTGAAAGCTTATGTTTCCTAATTTAGTTTCATTTTGGATGATCTATCCATTGGTGATTGTGGGGTGGTAATGTCCCCTACTCTTATGGTTTTACTGTCAAGTTCCGCTTTATGGCTGTTAGGATATACCTTATGTATTGAAGTGCTCCTCGGTTGGGTTCATAAGTATTTGCATTTCTTATATCCTCTCCTTGGTTTGATCCCTTGATCAGTGTGTAGTGTCCTTGTTTGTTTCTTGAAATAATCTTTATCTTAAAGTCTATTTCTTCTGATATGAGAATTGTAACTCCAGGTTTCCTTTGATTTCCATGTGCATGGAATGTCTCTTGCCATATCCTCAGTTTCAGTCTGTATCTATCCCTAGGTCTAAAATGGGTCTCTTCTAGGCAGCATATATAATGGGCTTGTTGTTGTATCCCTTCAGCCAGTGTATCTGTTGTGGTTGGAGCAATGAATCCATTTACATGTAAGGTAATTGTTAATATGGATGTTCCTCTTCCCGTTTTGTTAATTGTTTTTGGTTTGTTCTAGGAGGTCTTTTCTTTTCTTTGTGATTCCTGCCTAGGGAAGTTCCTTTATCCTTTGGTATAAAGCTGTTGCGTGGTGCTGAATTCTCTTTCCGTTTGTTTTTCTGTAAAGTTTTTAGTTTCTCTGTCCAATCTCAATGAGATTCTTGCTGAAAACAGTAACATTGGTTGTAGGTTTTTTTCCTTTCATCTCTTTAAATACGTATACTGCCATTTCCTTCTCTCTTGCAGAATTTCTGCTGAAAGGTCGGCTGTTAACTTACGTGGATTCCCTTGAATGGTAAATGGTGCTTTGCCCATGCTGCTTTTCACATGTTTCCTATACATTTAGATTTTAAGAGTTTGATGAGTACGTGTCTTGGCGTGTTTCTCCTTGGAATTATCCTGTATGAGACTCTCTGTGCTTCCTGGACTTGATTAACTCTTTCCTTTCCCATACTAGGGAAGTTTTCAACTATAATCTTTTCAAATATATTCTCACGCCTTTTCTCTTTCTCTTCTTCTTCTGAGAGCCATATAATTCGAATGTTGGTGCATTTAATGTTGTCCCAAGGGTCGCTGAGACTGTCCTCCGTTCCTTTCATTCTTTGTTCTTTATTTTGATCCGCAGTATTTATTTGAACTATTTTATCTTCCAGGCCACTTAACCGTTCTTGTGCCTCAGTTATTGTGCTAGTGATCCATCTAGAGAATAATTATTTTCATTTATTGTGTTCTTCATCACTGTTTGTTTGCTCTTCAGTTCTTGTCGACCCCTGTGAAACGTTTCCTGTATTTTCTCTCTCCTATTTCCACGATGTTGAATCGTTTTTCCTATCATTATTCTGAATTCTTTTTCGGGTAGACTGCCTATTTCCTCTTCATTTGTTAGGTCTGGTGCCTTTTGACCTTGCTGCTTCGTCAGCTGTTTGTGTTTTGGTCTCCTAATTTTGGTTAACTTACTGTGCTTGGGGTTCCTTTTCACAGGCGTCATGCCCGTAGTTATTGTTGTTTTTGGTGTCTGTCCCAAGCGGCTAAGGTTTGTTAAGTGGGTTGTGTAGGCTTTTTCGTGGAGGGGAGTTATGCTTGTGTTCTTTTGAATGAGGCTGGCTCCTGTCTTTCTGGTGGGCATTTCCACAACTGCTGGTGTGTATTTTGGTGCCTCCGTCCTTATGATGATTTAAGGCATCCTCTCTCATAACGGATGGGACTGTTTCTGTCTTGCTCATTGTTTGGCATACGGTGTCCAGCACTGTTGCTTACTGGTCACTGAGTGAATGTGGGTCTTGGCGTTGAGAAAGAAATCTCTGGGAGATTTTCTCCATTTGATATTATGTGAAGCTGTCAGGTCTCCTGTGCACCAGTGTCCTGAACTTGGTTTTCCCTCCTCAGATGCAGAGCTCTGACTCCTGGTTAGAGCACCTAGAGACATTCATCCTCACAGCTCAGAAAAAGTGGGAGAGAAAAGAGAAGGAAACAAAGAATGAGGATAAAATAAAACAAAATAAAGTAAAATCAAATAAAATGAAGTTATTAAAATGAAAACTATGTATTAAGAGAAAATTTTAAAAATTAAAAAGAAAAGCAGTCACACAGAACTCTAGCACAAATGGTTAAAGCTTAGCTCTACAGACAAAATGACTCACAGCGGCATACACCTACACGTTCACAAAAAGTGAAAAAGTGGAAAAACTAATATATCTATGCTCACTAATCCACCTCCTCAATTTTGGATTGATTCATTGTTCTATTCAGGTGTTCCAGAGATGCGGGGTACTTCACGTTGAATGTGGAGATTTCATCCACTCTTCGTGCGGGTGCTGGGAGAGATTACTTTTTCGCTTCTTTGCTCGCACAGCTCTGCTTTTAGAGTTGCATTTGTTTCATTCCATAGATTTGGGTGTTCCTATTTACATTTTCAATTTTTCCCAGGTATTTGTGATCCCATCTTAGTTTTGTACAGTGTATTCTTGGTTATGTAACAGCGTTTTGTTTAGCTTCCATGTGTTTGTATTATTTACAGTTTTTTTTCTTTTAATTCCTATCTAGTTTCATAGCACTGTAGGCGGAAATTATACCTGATGCTATTTCAATTTTCTTAGATTTCTAAGGCTTATGTGTGACCCTACATATGATATAACTTGGAGAGTGTTTCATGAGTACCTGAGGAGAGAGGGTTTTCTGTTGTTTTGCAATAGAATGTTGTATATTTATGAATGAATTCCCTCTTGTCCAACGTGTCATTGAAAGCTTATGTTTCCTAATTTAGTTTCATTTTGGATGATCTATCCATTGGTGATTGTGGGGTGGTAATGTCCCCTACTCTTATGGTTTTACTGTCAAGTTCCGCTTTATGGCTGTTAGGATATACCTTATGTATTGAAGTGCTCCTCGGTTGGGTTCATAAGTATTTGCATTTCTTATATCCTCTCCTTGGTTTGATCCCTTGATCAGTGTGTAGTGTCCTTGTTTGTTTCTTGAAATAGTCTTTATCTTAAAGTCTATTTCTTCTGATATGAGAATTGTAACTCCAGGTTTCCTTTGATTTCCATGTGCATGGAATGTCTCTTGCCATATCCTCAGTTTCAGTCTGTATCTATCCCTAGGTCTAAAATCGGTCTCTTCTAGGCAGCATATATAATGGGCTTGTTGTTGTATCCCTTCAGCCAGTGTATCTGTTGTGGTTGGAGCAATGAATCCATTTACATGTAAGGTAATTGTTAATATGGATGTTCCTCTTCCCGTTTTGTTAATTGTTTTTGGTTTGTTCTAGGAGGTCTTTTCTTTTCTTTGTGATTCCTGCCTAGGGAAGTTCCTTTATCCTTTGGTATAAAGCTGTTGCGTGGTGCTGAATTCTCTTTCCGTTTGTTTTTCTGTAAAGTTTTTAGTTTCTCTGTCCAATCTCAATGAGATTCTTGCTGAAAACAGTAACATTGGTTGTAGGTTTTTTTCCTTTCATCTCTTTAAATACGTATACTGCCATTTCCTTCTCTCTTGCAGAATTTCTGCTGAAAGGTCGGCTGTTAACTTACGTGGATTCCCTTGAATGGTAAATGGTGCTTTGCCCATGCTGCTTTTCACATGTTTCCTATACATTTAGATTTTAAGAGTTTGATGAGTACGTGTCTTGGCGTGTTTCTCCTTGGAATTATCCTGTATGAGACTCTCTGTGCTTCCTGGACTTGATTAACTCTTTCCTTTCCCATACTAGGGAAGTTTTCAACTATAATCTTTTCAAATATATTCTCACGCCTTTTCTCTTTCTCTTCTTCTTCTGAGAGCCATATAATTCGAATGTTGGTGCATTTAATGTTGTCCCAAGGGTCGCTGAGACTGTCCTCCGTTCCTTTCATTCTTTGTTCTTTATTTTGATCCGCAGTATTTATTTGAACTATTTTATCTTCCAGGCCACTTAACCGTTCTTGTGCCTCAGTTATTGTGCTAGTGATCCATCTAGAGAATAATTATTTTCATTTATTGTGTTCTTCATCACTGTTTGTTTGCTCTTCAGTTCTTGTCGACCCCTGTGAAACGTTTCCTGTATTTTCTCTCTCCTATTTCCACGATGTTGAATCGTTTTTCCTATCATTATTCTGAATTCTTTTTCGGGTAGACTGCCTATTTCCTCTTCATTTGTTAGGTCTGGTGCCTTTTGACCTTGCTGCTTCGTCAGCTGTTTGTGTTTTGGTCTCCTAATTTTGGTTAACTTACTGTGCTTGGGGTTCCTTTTCACAGGCGTCATGCCCGTAGTTATTGTTGTTTTTGGTGTCTGTCCCAAGCGGCTAAGGTTTGTTAAGTGGGTTGTGTAGGCTTTTTCGTGGAGGGGAGTTATGCTTGTGTTCTTTTGAATGAGGCTGGCTCCTGTCTTTCTGGTGGGCATTTCCACAACTGCTGGTGTGTATTTTGGTGCCTCCGTCCTTATGATGATTTAAGGCATCCTCTCTCATAACGGATGGGACTGTTTCTGTCTTGCTCATTGTTTGGCATACGGTGTCCAGCACTGTTGCTTACTGGTCACTGAGTGAATGTGGGTCTTGGCGTTGAGAAAGAAATCTCTGGGAGATTTTCTCCATTTGATATTATGTGAAGCTGTCAGGTCTCCTGTGCACCAGTGTCCTGAACTTGGTTTTCCCTCCTCAGATGCAGAGCTCTGACTCCTGGTTAGAGCACCTAGAGACATTCATCCTCACAGCTCAGAAAAAGTGGGAGAGAAAAGAGAAGGAAACAAAGAATGAGGATAAAATAAAACAAAATAAAGTAAAATCAAATAAAATGAAGTTATTAAAATGAAAACTATGTATTAAGAGAAAATTTTAAAAATTAAAAAGAAAAGCAGTCACACAGAACTCTAGCACAAATGGTTAAAGCTTAGCTCTACAGACAAAATGACTCACAGCGGCATACACCTACACGTTCACAAAAAGTGAAAAAGTGGAAAAACTAATATATCTATGCTCACTAATCCACCTCCTCAATTTTGGATTGATTCATTGTTCTATTCAGGTGTTCCAGAGATGCGGGGTACTTCACGTTGAATGTGGAGATTTCATCCACTCTTCGTGCGGGTGCTGGGAGAGATTACTTTTTCGCTTCTTTGCTCGCACAGCTCTGCTTTTAGAGTTGCATTTGTTTCATTCCATAGATTTGGGTGTTCCTATTTACATTTTCAATTTTTCCCAGGTATTTGTGATCCCATCTTAGTTTTGTACAGTGTATTCTTGGTTATGTAACAGCGTTTTGTTTAGCTTCCATGTGTTTGTATTATTTACAGTTTTTTTTCTTTTAATTCCTATCTAGTTTCATAGCACTGTAGGCGGAAATTATACCTGATGCTATTTCAATTTTCTTAGATTTCTAAGGCTTATGTGTGACCCTACATATGATATAACTTGGAGAGTGTTTCATGAGTACCTGAGGAGAGAGGGTTTTCTGTTGTTTTGCAATAGAATGTTGTATATTTATGAATGAATTCCCTCTTGTCCAACGTGTCATTGAAAGCTTATGTTTCCTAATTTAGTTTCATTTTGGATGATCTATCCATTGGTGATTGTGGGGTGGTAATGTCCCCTACTCTTATGGTTTTACTGTCAAGTTCCGCTTTATGGCTGTTAGGATATACCTTATGTATTGAAGTGCTCCTCGGTTGGGTTCATAAGTATTTGCATTTCTTATATCCTCTCCTTGGTTTGATCCCTTGATCAGTGTGTAGTGTCCTTGTTTGTTTCTTGAAATAGTCTTTATCTTAAAGTCTATTTCTTCTGATATGAGAATTGTAACTCCAGGTTTCCTTTGATTTCCATGTGCATGGAATGTCTCTTGCCATATCCTCAGTTTCAGTCTGTATCTATCCCTAGGTCTAAAATCGGTCTCTTCTAGGCAGCATATATAATGGGCTTGTTGTTGTATCCCTTCAGCCAGTGTATCTGTTGTGGTTGGAGCAATGAATCCATTTACATGTAAGGTAATTGTTAATATGGATGTTCCTCTTCCCGTTTTGTTAATTGTTTTTGGTTTGTTCTAGGAGGTCTTTTCTTTTCTTTGTGATTCCTGCCTAGGGAAGTTCCTTTATCCTTTGGTATAAAGCTGTTGCGTGGTGCTGAATTCTCTTTCCGTTTGTTTTTCTGTAAAGTTTTTAGTTTCTCTGTCCAATCTCAATGAGATTCTTGCTGAAAACAGTAACATTGGTTGTAGGTTTTTTTCCTTTCATCTCTTTAAATACGTATACTGCCACTTCCTTCTCTCTTGCAGAATTTCTGCTGAAAGGTCGGCTGTTAACTTACGTGGATTCCCTTGAATGGTAAATGGTGCTTTGCCCATGCTGCTTTTCACATGTTTCCTATACATTTAGATTTTAAGAGTTTGATGAGTACGTGTCTTGGCGTGTTTCTCCTTGGAATTATCCTGTATGAGACTCTCTGTGCTTCCTGGACTTGATTAACTCTTTCCTTTCCCATACTAGGGAAGTTTTCAACTATAATCTTTTCAAATATATTCTCACGCCTTTTCTCTTTCTCTTCTTCTTCTGAGAGCCATATAATACGAATGTTGGTGCATTTAATGTTGTCCCAAGGGTCGCTGAGACTGTCCTCCGTTCCTTTCATTCTTTGTTCTTTATTTTGATCCGCAGTATTTATTTGAACTATTTTATCTTCCAGGCCACTTAACCGTTCTTGTGCCTCAGTTATTGTGCTAGTGATCCATGCTAGAGAATAATTATTTTCATTTATTGTGTTCTTCATCACTGTTTGTTTGCTCTTCAGTTCTTGTCGACCCCTGTGAAACTTTTCCTGTATTTTCTCTCTCCTATTTCCACGATGTTGAATCGTTTTTCCTATCATTATTCTGAATTCTTTTTCGGGTAGACTGCCTATTTACTCTTCATTTGTTAGGTCTGGTGCCTTTTGACCTTGCTGCTTCGTCAGCTGTTTGTGTTTTGGTCTCCTAATTTTGGTTAACTTACTGTGCTTGGGGTTCCTTTTCCCAGGCGTCATGCCCGTAGTTATTGTTGTTTTTGGTGTCTGTCCCAAGCGGCTAAGGTTTGTTAAGTGGGTTGTGTAGGCTTTTTCGTGGAGGGGAGTTATGCTTGTGTTCTTTTGAATGAGGCTGGCTCCTGTCTTTCTGGTGGGCATTTCCACAACTGCTGGTGTGTATTTTGGTGCCTCCGTCCTTATGATGATTTAAGGCATCCTCTCTCATAACGGATGGGACTGTTTCTGTCTTGCTCATTGTTTGGCATACGGTGTCCAGCACTGTTGCTTACTGGTCACTGAGTGAATGTGGGTCTTGGCGTTGAGAAAGAAATCTCTGGGAGATTTTCTCCATTTGATATTATGTGAAGCTGTCAGGTCTCCTGTGCACCAGTGTCCTGAACTTGGTTTTCCCTCCTCAGATGCAGAGCTCTGACTCCTGGTTTGAGCACCTAGAGACATTCATCCTCACAGCTCAGAAAAAGTGGGAGAGAAAAGAGAAGGAAACAAAGAATGAGGATAAAATAAAACAAAATAAAGTAAAATCAAATAAAATGAAGTTATTAAAATGAAAACTATGTATTAAGAGAAAATTTTTAAAATTAAAAAGAAAAGCAGTCACACAGAACTCTAGCACAAATGGTTAAAGCTTAGCTCTACAGACAAAATGACTCACAGCGGCATACACCTACACGTTCACAAAAAGTGAAAAAGTGGAAAAACTAATATATCTATGCTCACTAATCCACCTGCTCAATTTTGGACTGATTCATTGTTCTATTCAGGTGTTCCAGAGATGCGGGGTACTTCACGTTGAATGTGGAGATTTCATCCACTCTTCGGGCGGGTGCTGGGAGAGATTACTTTTTCGCTTCTTTGCTCGCACAGCTCTGCTTTTAGAGTTGCATTTGTTTCATTCCATAGATTTGGGTGTTCCTATTTACATTTTCAATTTTTCCCAGGTATTTGTGATCCCATCTTAGTTTTGTACAGTGTATTCTTGGTTATGTAACAGCGTTTTGTTTAGCTTCCATGTGTTTGTATTATTTACAGTTTTTTTTCTTTTAATTCCTATCTAGTTTCATAGCACTGTAGGCGGAAATTATACCTGATGCTATTTCAATTTTCTTAGATTTCTAAGGCTTTATGTGTGACCCTACATATGATATAACTTGGAGAGTGTTTCATGAGTACCTGAGGAGAGAGGGTTTTCTGTTGTTTTGCAATAGAATGTTGTATATTTATGAATGAATTCCCTCTTGTCCAACGTGTCATTGAAAGCTTATGTTTCCTAATTTAGTTTCATTTTGGATGATCTATCCATTGGTGATTGTGGGGTGGTAATGTCCCCTACTCTTATGGTTTTACTGTCAAGTTCCGCTTTATGGCTGTTAGGATATACCTTATGTATTGAAGTGCTCCTCGGTTGGGTTCATAAGTATTTGCATTTCTTATATCCTCTCCTTGGTTTGATCCCTTGATCAGTGTGTAGTGTCCTTGTTTGTTTCTTGAAATAGTCTTTATCTTAAAGTCTATTTCTTCTGATATGAGAATTGTAACTCCAGGTTTCCTTTGATTTCCATGTGCATGGAATGTCTCTTGCCATATCCTCAGTTTCAGTCTGTATCTATCCCTAGGTCTAAAATGGGTCTCTTCTAGGCAGCATATATAATGGGCTTGTTGTTGTATCCCTTCAGCCAGTTTATCTGTTGTGGTTGGAGCAATGAATCCATTTACATGTAAGGTAATTGTCAATATGGATGTTCCTCTTCCCGTTTTGTTAATTGTTTTTGATTTGTTCTAGGAGGTCTTTTCTTTTCTTTGTGATTCCTGCCTAGGGAAGTTCCTTTATCCTTTGGTATAAAGCTGTTGCGTGTGTATATTTATGAATGAATTCCCTCTTGTCCAACGTGTCATTGAAAGCTTATGTTTCCTAATTTAGTTTCATTTTGGATGATCTATCCATTGGTGATTGTGGGGTGGTAATGTCCCCTACTCTTATGGTTTTACTGTCAAGTTCCGCTTTATGGCTGTTAGGATATACCTTATGTATTGAAGTGCTCCTCGGTTGGGTTCATAAGTATTTGCATTTCTTATATCCTCTCCTTGGTTTGATCCCTTGATCAGTGTGTAGTGTCCTTGTTTGTTTCTTGAAATAGTCTTTATCTTAAAGTCTATTTCTTCTGATATGAGAATTGTAACTCCAGGTTTCCTTTGATTTCCATGTGCATGGAATGTCTCTTGTCATATCCTCAGTTTCAGTCTGTATCTATCCCTAGGTCTAAAATGGGTCTCTTCTAGGCAGCATATATAATGGGCTTGTTGTTGTATCCCTTCAGCCAGTTTATCTGTTGTGGTTGGAGCAATGAATCCATTTACATGTAAGGTAATTGTCAATATGGATGTTCCTCTTCCCGTTTTGTTAATTGTTTTTGGTTTGTTCTAGGAGGTCTTTTCTTTTCTTTGTGATTCCTGCCTAGGGAAGTTCCTTTATCCTTTGGTATAAAGCTGTTGCGTGGTGCTGAATTCTCTTTCCGTTTGTTTTTCTGTAAAGTTTTTAGTTTCTCTGTCCAATCTCAATGAGATTCTTGCTGAAAACAGTAACATTGGTTGTAGGTTTTTTTCCTTTCATCTCTTTAAATACGTATACTGCCACTTCCTTCTCTCTTGCAGAATTTCTGCTGAAAGGTCGGCTGTTAACTTACGTGGATTCCCTTGAATGGTAAATGGTGCTTTGCCCATGCTGCTTTTCACATGTTTCCTATACATTTAGATTTTAAGAGTTTGATGAATACGTGTCTTGGCGTGTTTCTCCTTGGAATTATCCTGTATGAGACTCTCTGTGCTTCCTGGACTTGATTAACTCTTTCCTTTCCCATACTAGGGAAGTTTTCAACTATAATCTTTTCAAATATATTCTCACACCTTTTCTCTTTCTCTTCTTCTTCTGAGAGCCATATAATTCGAATGTTGGTGCATTTAATGTTGTCCCAAGGGTCGCTGAGACTGTCCTCCGTTCCTTTCATTCTTTGTTCTTTATTTTGATCCGCAGTATTTATTTGAACTATTTTATCTTCCAGGCCACTTAACCGTTCTTGTGCCTCAGTTATTGTGCTAGTGATCCATGCTAGAGAATAATTATTTTCATTTATTGTGTTCTTCATCACTGTTTGTTTGCTCTTCAGTTCTTGTCGACCCCTGTGAAACGTTTCCTGTATTTTCTCTCTCCTATTTCCACGATGTTGAATCGTTTTTCCTATCATTATTCTGAATTCTTTTTCGGGTAGACTGCCTATTTCCTCTTCATTTGTTAGGTGTGGTGCCTTTTGACCTTGCTGCTTCGTCAGCTGTTTGTTTTTTGGTCTCCTAATTTTGGTTAACTTACTGTGCTTGGGGTTCCTTTTCACAGGCGTCATGCCCGTAGTTATTGTTGTTTTTGGTGTCTGTCCCAAGCGGCTAAGGTTTGTTAAGTGGGTTGTGTAGGCTTTTTCGTGGAGGGGAGTTATGCTTGTGTTCTTTTGAATGAGGCTGGCTCCTGTCTTTCTGGTGGGCATTTCCACAACTGCTGGTGTGTATTTTGGTGCCTCCGTCCTTATGATGATTTAAGGCATCCTCTCTGATAACGGATGGGACTGTTTCTGCCTTGCTCATTGTTTGGCATACGGTGTCCAGCACTGTTGCTTACTGGTCACTGAGTGAATGTGGGTCTTGGCGTTGAGAAAGAAATCTCTGGGAGATTTTCTCCATTTGATATTATGTGAAGCTGTCAGGTCTCCTGTGCACCAGTGTCCTGAACTTGGTTTTCCCTCCTCAGATGCAGAGCTCTGACTCCTGGTTAGAGCACCTAGAGACATTCATCCTCACAGCTCAGAAAAAGTGGGAGAGAAAAGAGAAGGAAACAAAGAATGAGGATAAAATAAAACAAAATAAAGTAAAATCAAATAAAATGAAGTTATTAAAATGAAAACTATGTATTAAGAGAAAATTTTAAAAATTAAAAAGAAAAGCAGTCACACAGAACTCTAGCACAAATGGTTAAAGCTTAGCTCTACAGACAAAATGACTCACAGCGGCATACACCTACACGTTCACAAAAAGTGAAAAAGTGGAAAAACTAATATATCTATGCTCACTAATCCACCTCCTCAATTTTGGACTGATTCATTGTTCTATTCAGGTGTTCCAGAGATGCGGGGTACTTCACGTTGAATGTGGAGATTTCATCCACTCTTCGTGCGGGTGCTGGGAGAGATTACTTTTTCGCTTCTTTGCTCGCACAGCTCTGCTTTTAGAGTTGCATTTGTTTCATTCCATAGATTTGGGTGTTCCTATTTACATTTTCAATTTTTCCCAGGTATTTGTGATCCCATCTTAGTTTTGTACAGTGTATTCTTGGTTATGTAACAGCGTTTTGTTTACCTTCCATGTGTTTGTATTATTTACAGTTTTTTTTCTTTTAATTCCTATCTAGTTTCATAGCACTGTAGGCGGAAATTATACCTGATGCTATTTCAATTTTCTTAGATTTCTAAGGCTTTATGTGTGACCCTACATATGATATAACTTGGAGAGTGTTTCATGAGTACATGAGGAGAGAGGGTTTTCTGTTGTTTTGCAATAGAATGTTGTATATTTATGAATGAATTCCCTCTTGTCCAACGTGTCATTGAAAGCTTATGTTTCCTAATTTAGTTTCATTTTGGATGATCTATCCATTGGTGATTGTGGGGTGGTAATGTCCCCTACTCTTATGGTTTTACTGTCAAGTTCCGCTTTATGGCTGTTAGGATATACCTTATGTATTGAAGTGCTCCTCGGTTGGGTTCATAAGTATTTGCATTTCTTATATCCTCTCCTTGGTTTGATCCCTTGATCAGTGTGTAGTGTCCTTGTTTGTTTCTTGAAATAGTCTTTATCTTAAAGTCTATTTCTTCTGATATGAGAATTGTAACTCCAGGTTTCCTTTGATTTCCATGTGCATGGAATGTCTCTTGCCATATCCTCCGTTTCAGTCTGTATCTATCCCTAGGTCTAAAATGGGTCTCTTCTAGGCAGCATATATAATGGGCTTGTTGTTGTATCCCTTCAGCCAGTTTATCTGTTGTGGTTGGAGCAATGAATCCATTTACATGTAAGGTAATTGTCAATATGGATGTTCCTCTTCCCGTTTTGTTAATTGTTTTTGGTTTGTTCTAGGAGGTCTTTTCTTTTCTTTGTGATTCCTGCCTAGGGAAGTTCCTTTATCCTTTGGTATAAAGCTGTTGCGTGGTGCTGAATTCTCTTTCCGTTTGTTTTTCTGTAAAGTTTTTAGTTTCTCTGTCCAATCTCAATGAGATTCTTGCTGAAAACAGTAACATTGGTTGTAGGTTTTTTTTCTTTCATCTCTTTAAATACGTATACTGCCACTTCCTTCTCTCTTGCAGAATTTCTGCTGAAAGGTCGGCTGTTAACTTACGTGGATTCCCTTGAATGGTAAATGGTGCTTTGCCCATGCTGCTTTTCACATGTTTCCTATACATTTAGATTTTAAGAGTTTGATGAGTACGTGTCTTGGCGTGTTTCTCCTTGGAATTATCCTGTATGAGACTCTCTGTGCTTCCTGGACTTGATTAACTCTTTCTTTCCCATACTAGGGAAGTTTTCAACTATAATCTTTTCAAATATATTCTCACGCCTTTTCTCTTTCTCTTCTTCTTCTGAGAGCCATATAATACGAATGTTGGTGCATTTAATGTTGTCCCAAGGGTCGCTGAGACTGTCCTCCGTTCCTTTCATTCTTTGTTCTTTATTTTGATCCGCAGTATTTATTTGAACTATTTTATCTTCCAGGCCACTTAACCGTTCTTGTGCCTCAGTTATTGTGCTAGTGATCCATGCTAGAGAATAATTATTTTCATTTATTGTGTTCTTCATCACTGTTTGTTTGCTCTTCAGTTCTTGTCGACCCCTGTGAAACTTTTCCTGTATTTTCTCTCTCCTATTTCCACGATGTTGAATCGTTTTTCCTATCATTATTCTGAATTCTTTTTCGGGTAGACTGCCTATTTATTCTTCATTTGTTAGGTCTGGTGCCTTTTGACCTTGCTGCTTCGTCAGCTGTTTGTGTTTTGGTCTCCTAATTTTGGTTAACTTACTGTGCTTGGGGTTCCTTTTCACAGGCGTCATGCCCGTAGTTATTGTTGTTTTTGGTGTCTGTCCCAAGCGGCTAAGGTTTGTTAAGTGGGTTGTGTAGGCTTTTTCGTGGAGGGGAGTTATGCTTGTGTTCTTTTGAATGAGGCTGGCTCCTGTCTTTCTGGTGGGCATTTCCACAACTGCTGGTGTGTATTTTGGTGCCTCCGTCCTTATGATGATTTAAGGCATCCTCTCTCATAACGGATGGGACTGTTTCTGTCTTGCTCATTGTTTGGCATACGGTGTCCAGCACTGTTGCTTACTGGTCACTGAGTGAATGTGGGTCTTGGCGTTGAGAAAGAAATCTCTGGGAGATTTTCTCCATTTGATATTATGTGAAGCTGTCAGGTCTCCTGTGCACCAGTGTCCTGAACTTGGTTTTCCCTCCTCAGATGCAGAGCTCTGACTCCTGGTTTGAGCACCTAGAGACATTCATCCTCACAGCTCAGAAAAAGTGGGAGAGAAAAGAGAAGGAAACAAAGAATGAGGATAAAATAAAACAAAATAAAGTAAAATCAAATAAAATGAAGTTATTAAAATGAAAACTATGTATTAAGAGAAAATTTTTAAAATTAAAAAGAAAAGCAGTCACACAGAACTCTAGCACAAATGGTTAAAGCTTAGCTCTACAGACAAAATGACTCACAGCGGCATACACCTACACGTTCACAAAAAGTGAAAAAGTGGAAAAACTAATATATCTATGCTCACTAATCCACCTGCTCAATTTTGGACTGATTCATTGTTCTATTCAGGTGTTCCAGAGATGCGGGGTACTTCACGTTGAATGTGGAGATTTCATCCACTCTTCGGGCGGGTGCTGGGAGAGATTACTTTTTCGCTTCTTTGCTCGCACAGCTCTGCTTTTAGAGTTGCATTTGTTTCATTCCATAGATTTGGGTGTTCCTATTTACATTTTCAATTTTTCCCAGGTATTTGTGATCCCATCTTAGTTTTGTACAGTGTATTCTTGGTTATGTAACAGCGTTTTGTTTAGCTTCCATGTGTTTGTATTATTTACAGTTTTTTTTCTTTTAATTCCTATCTAGTTTCATAGCACTGTAGGCGGAAATTATACCTGATGCTATTTCAATTTTCTTAGATTTCTAAGGCTTTATGTGTGACCCTACATATGATATAACTTGGAGAGTGTTTCATGAGTACCTGAGGAGAGAGGGTTTTCTGTTGTTTTGCAATAGAATGTTGTATATTTATGAATGAATTCCCTCTTGTCCAACGTGTCATTGAAAGCTTATGTTTCCTAATTTAGTTTCATTTTGGATGATCTATCCATTGGTGATTGTGGGGTGGTAATGTCCCCTACTCTTATGGTTTTACTGTCAAGTTCCGCTTTATGGCTGTTAGGATATACCTTATGTATTGAAGTGCTCCTCGGTTGGGTTCATAAGTATTTGCATTTCTTATATCCTCTCCTTGGTTTGATCCCTTGATCAGTGTGTAGTGTCCTTGTTTGTTTCTTGAAATAGTCTTTATCTTAAAGTCTATTTCTTCTGATATGAGAATTGTAACTCCAGGTTTCCTTTGATTTCCATGTGCATGGAATGTCTCTTGCCATATCCTCAGTTTCAGTCTGTATCTATCCCTAGGTCTAAAATGGGTCTCTTCTAGGCAGCATATATAATGGGCTTGTTGTTGTATCCCTTCAGCCAGTTTATCTGTTGTGGTTGGAGCAATGAATCCATTTACATGTAAGGTAATTGTCAATATGGATGTTCCTCTTCCCGTTTTGTTAATTGTTTTTGATTTGTTCTAGGAGGTCTTTTCTTTTCTTTGTGATTCCTGCCTAGGGAAGTTCCTTTATCCTTTGGTATAAAGCTGTTGCGTGTGTATATTTATGAATGAATTCCCTCTTGTCCAACGTGTCATTGAAAGCTTATGTTTCCTAATTTAGTTTCATTTTGGATGATCTATCCATTGGTGATTGTGGGGTGGTAATGTCCCCTACTCTTATGGTTTTACTGTCAAGTTCCGCTTTATGGCTGTTAGGATATACCTTATGTATTGAAGTGCTCCTCGGTTGGGTTCATAAGTATTTGCATTTCTTATATCCTCTCCTTGGTTTGATCCCTTGATCAGTGTGTAGTGTCCTTGTTTGTTTCTTGAAATAGTCTTTATCTTAAAGTCTATTTCTTCTGATATGAGAATTGTAACTCCAGGTTTCCTTTGATTTCCATGTGCATGGAATGTCTCTTGTCATATCCTCAGTTTCAGTCTGTATCTATCCCTAGGTCTAAAATGGGTCTCTTCTAGGCAGCATATATAATGGGCTTGTTGTTGTATCCCTTCAGCCAGTTTATCTGTTGTGGTTGGAGCAATGAATCCATTTACATGTAAGGTAATTGTCAATATGGATGTTCCTCTTCCCGTTTTGTTAATTGTTTTTGGTTTGTTCTAGGAGGTCTTTTCTTTTCTTTGTGATTCCTGCCTAGGGAAGTTCCTTTATCCTTTGGTATAAAGCTGTTGCGTGGTGCTGAATTCTCTTT